>NC_059215.1:11839032-12139032 GCF_020615455.1 Coregonus clupeaformis | reverse complement strand
AATAGATATGTGGGGACTGCGGTGAACGATCCTGAATTGTTGGCTGCAAGTAGAAATCGGCTGTGGAGAGCACTGAAAGATACGTTTCCAACAAATGTGCATCCTGACAACATTCTGATTGACCCACTAGGACAACAAGAAAATCCGAGAGCCTATGTGTCAAGAGTTCATCAAGTGTGGAGAAATATTACCGGAAATGATCCAGATGTGAGTCAAATTGAGCAGTCAATTTTGAGAGCTAAACTGCAGATGGGACTGCCCTCACCAGTAAGGAGCAAACTGGCAGAGGTGGTTGGACTTGGAAGCATGACAAAAGGTGTCTATACAGATCATATCATCAAGTGGATCTGTACAGGAAAAAGGAACACAACCAGAAAGAACAGGACCAAGAAACTCTCAGAAAACTCAATCAAATACAACTGGTGGAGAATAAGAAGGAGAAGAAACCAGCTTTGGTTATGCAGAATCAGTGTGCACCAAATCAACAATCACTGCCACAGCTTCAACCGAACCAGTTCCAACCGCAATTGTACCAGCCACCAATAGCGGTACCAGTTGTTTCATATCCACAGCCAGTCTCTGGACAGACACAGAATTGGAGAGGAAGAGGACGAGAAGGCTTAGGAAGAGGAAGAGGAGGAAGATTTAAGCCATACTTCCAGCAATCTTCAGAAGTGTGTTATAATAGGCCCTTTTCACGTGACGTCAGACAACTTCCGTTCTGCCGCGATGCAGGTTATGTTTACATCCGGTGTCGCTTTAGGAACGCTTTAGCTAGTAGCACATCATTATGGAGTTCACCCAGTCCCTTTCACATCTGCCACCAATACGACTTAACGATCGAGAACGACTTGCTGACAAGTGGTCCCTTACTTCAAGATCGGAAGCTTGATAAAGGCTACAAGTTCTTCGTTGAAGGTTACCTGTTTGATTATGAAGGTACGTGTTTATCTTTATTTAGCTTAAATTAGCCCTATGCTAGCGAAGGTTATGAGCTGACGAGTTTCTGTTTTGCAGCCTCTTTTTAATATTACTGCTGTTTGTATCGACCGTAAGATAAGAGTCAGTAATGTATTAATGGCTAATGCTGCGCCCTTTCTCCCAATCACTGTATTGAAACAGTCTCAAGTGTAGTTAACGGTGAGGTGACAGTGAGAGGGCGATGTTACAGGTCCATGAAGAAAAATGAGGAGGCTCATCGAGCTTCAGGTTTCTCAGATAAACAGTTCTCTAACATTATGATAAGATAGGTTAAGATAGATAAGTTTTCTTTTTGTTGTGTTTTGCTGCGGTTGCAGATTTAATAAGAATGATTCCACAATGTTCCACTGTGGATCGGTTTGTTTCTCAGTCTGAGCTCTGATTTTGTATCATTAAACTTAATACACAACGGAATTCTTACAAACCGATGTGGGTTGTTGACGGCAATAAAGACTGGGAAAGATTCTGTGATAACTCAAAATGTTCAAATTTTCGATAAGTGTTGGCACTACTTGTCAAAGGTTTCAGAACAGCCAATTTTTCTTAATTAAAAAAGAAATTGGGTTTTGAAAATTGTGTACAGTAGTTTATAATGAAACGCAGAAAAAATGTTTTGTAAGTACAGCACTAATTGTTATGTCTCTATGAACAGGTTACACTAGACTCTGCAGAGGTTCCTGTGGTACTCAATCACATGTCATGTTCCTGCTCTGCTGGGAAAGCACTATGTAATCACATAGTAGCACTTCTTTCAAAGTGCTCACTATGTTACCATGGGCTTTAAGACAGTGCCATTGCCTCTGTCATGCACCAGCGCACTGCAGACCTGGCACCGGCCTAGGACACAGGTCAGACATTATTTGTTACACTGATGCAGAACTTTGCAGTTTGTATTGACTTTTGACAATGTATTGTTCATCATTATTATATCACAGGGAATTGTACCAGAGGCCACCAATGATATGGCGGTGTGTAAACCAGCGGCTAAGAAAAAAACAAGTGTCAGAGCTGGTGTGAAGTGCACACTGTACCGAGCCTATGATGGTGAGTCTGAATGAGCCCCCGCCTGTACTAGAGCACAAAGACTTCAGTGCATTTCTAAAATAATACAAACATAAAAGTGATTATTATTTGTTACTTTTTATATAGACTTTCAGTGGATATTTTTTTATTTGTATTAGAAGCATGTACGAGACTGGATGAGTGTGGTTGTCTTTTTTAGTGAAAAAGATAAGGTGGCATTTAATGAAATCTAAACTTGACATATCTCACTTTCATGCCAGGGCCTATTCCGGATCCTCACGTCATGGCCAGTGCTGAGAAACTGAAAGACATCCGTCCACAACCAGGGATTTGCAAATTGCTGCACGGGCTTGAGGGCCTTAATTTGGTGGACTCTAAATTTGGCCCTGTGCCATTTGGGTCTTTGCTTTCTTACCAGTGCCCTCTAGAATTAAGTAGAGATATTATTAAACACCCTGGTGCCAGTGAGTTTCCTCAGTTGCCTATTGAAGGTTACAACTTTAAATTTCCCATTGATTTTGAGCCCAACTACATACAACAATGTCATTTGGACAGCCTGATTGTGTCAGAGGAGATGTCTGCTGCTATTGAAGCAGAAACAAGAATGCAGTCAGAATGCCAGCTGTGGAGCCAGGTACGCAAACCCCCGACTGACAGCCAGCAGATTCCGTGAAATATGCCATGTTGCGTGGGGGGAGTTGTCTGCCAAGGCTTTGGCAACCCGCATTCTGAGAGGAACTCCTCAGACAGCTGCTATGAGAAGAGGGTTGGATCTGGAACCTGAGATACTGAGGCAATATTCTGATTTTTGTGATGTCTCTCTGAAACAATGCGGGGTCATCATCCACCCTGATTCACCTCACCTTGCAGCCAGCCCGGATGCTAAAGTCTTCTGCCCAACAGAAGCACCACCATTTGGTCTTGCTGAGGTTAAGAGTTGCGATGTTGAAAATGTTACCCAAGTTAAACACCTGATCACAGTTAAAGGCCAGGCCTGCCTTAAGAAGAGCCACAAATACTACTATCAGGTTCAAGGCCAACTCGCCTTAAGCGGACTTCAGTGGTGTGACTTCATTACAGATACCCGCACTGACTTCACAGTTGAGAGAATCTTTAGGGATGAGGAGATTATCCACTCAATGCGACAGAAGCTTGATCATTTCTATTATAACATCTACATGGATGTCTTCTTAAGTTATAAAACATAAGGCAGAATTTTTATGTGTAAATAGTGTTAAGGTAAATGTGGAAGGTGAACCTTTGACATTTTTTTCTTTAACTGCAAATTAACTTGTCATATACTGTATATCTCCTATGTACTGAAACACACATTTTGAAAAGGATTGTGATGTAAATGTCGACATGTTTTTCTTTAACTGCAAATGAACTTAATTGTGTTATATACTGTATATCTATGTATTGAAATACAAATTTTGAAAAGGATTGCGATGTTGTAAATGCTCTTACCAAAATCAAAAAGGATTGGAAGCAGTTGCTTGCAAACATATATTTAATAGTTCCATCAGTGCCATGACACATAAGCACATAACATGGTTAATAGTTGGATATTTTTACAATATATCACATTAGGTTCATTAATAGCTATGAAAAGTTATTACCCTTAACAAAAACATACAGTATAACATTAGATCAATTAAATTACCAACAAAGTTAATTCATATTTACATTTTTTTGTACATACAATACAGTAATATAAAAGTACTTCTATTTACAGCCCATCTAGCTTACTCAGGAAATATACAACTTCCAGTTGACAAAAACATCAGACTGGTTTGTCTCCTTTAATGTCAAGAGGTCCCTGATAGTTCGACATGAGGCAGCAGATGGCCCACAGCCGATTCACTGAACCCACTGTGGAAAGAGGAACAAGCCCATCCCAGATATGGTACTCCTTCACCCTCGTATGGCCCTCTCGACTGAAAATCCTCAGCCGGGCGATGGCCTGGGTCTTAAGAGTGTCCTCCCTGCTGAGCTGAGGAGATTTTTACGGGAAGATACGGGAATTTCTGTTTGTTGTTTGAACAAAATGGTACACTGCAATAGCATCTTCTCGAAGATTGTGCCATGCTTCGGTGTTGGATGGGATACTGTTGCGATACAGACACCGGAGAAAAGAAACAGCTAAATTAACATTCAGCTTTGACCAGGAATCAATATTTATCTAGCTATCATGCACAACAGTATTTGAATAGGTGAGTTACTATACATTCATGAATAAACTAACTGCCTAACAAAGGGTTAGATAGCTAGCTAAGTAAACTTGTTACATTACAGCCAGGCAGCAATGTAACGCTTACCTTTTAACGTTATCGGTATCTGGTACTAAGTTGTTGTTAGCTAACGTTAGCCCACTTTTAAGTAACTAAGGCAGTGAACAATTATGAATTAACAATAACGTTAGCAAGTTACAAACCATTGCATATACGTAAACATTATTACTCTTAACTTTACTAATTTAACTTAAACGTACCTCAGAAGAGAAGTCTCAGGTTACGGGCGAACGGAAGTGAAGTTAACCTGCTACGCGGAAAGGCGGAAGTTAGATGACGTCATCGTGAAAAGGGCCTATTGTGGACAGGTTGGTCACTTTGCCCGTGAGTGTAATGGGCCAGGAGGAAACACCAGAGGGAATTTCAGAGGAAGATACAGGGGCCAGTTAAGATCATCTGGAGGACCGGTGAACCCTTATAGGGGCCCGGAGCAAGGATTCTAGGTGTGCCCAGAAGATCCGAAAGGGGGGTGTCAGCTGGTAGCATCAGGACCGGAAAAAGATCCAACAATTGAGGTGAAAATAAACAACCGACCATTGGAAGTGATGGCGGATAGCGGAGCTGCTTTTACCTGTGTTCAGCCTGAAGATGCTACACATCTCCCTATGTCCAATCAACTAATTAGGACAATCAGATTTGAGGGAGTGAAACAGCTGATTCTTCTTACGGAACCAATTGAGCTCTGCTATAAAAATCTGAAAATTACAATACCCATACTGGTATCAGAACATACACCTATTGCATTGTTGGGAAGAGATGCATTGTGTAAGTTGAACTGTACAATAAAATGTACACCAGACGGCTGTCTGGTAGAAGTGCCAAAGGAAAAGGTTTACCAATTGTTGATGATGACAGAGATGGATTCTTCTACAGTATTCTGGATTGGAAATCTTTTTGAAGCAGGCTAAGATATGGGAGAAATTCATTGTGGCAAATATGCCAGATGCGAGGCTTCCGGAATATCCATTTCATTGTACGCTCAAGTATTTCAAGAATGCTGCCCAATCGAACTCAGAGGAATGGTTGAGTCATCAACCAAAGAAAGTTCAACTCAGCTCATGTTGCATAATTTTAGGACCACAAGGAGCAGCTATGAAGATAAACACAGACGATTATCTGGATAAAGAATTTGAGATTGAGAAGAGTGTACCACATGTGACCTTGTTGGTTTCTGAAGGCTATGAGCAGAAGCAAATAGGAGAAATAATGACAGAAGCAGAGAAAGCTGTTTTCGTACCGATGAAAGAGAATTTGGCGATTTGGAGGAGTGAAGATCAGCGATTTCTCAAAATAATGATTTCGACTCAAGGTACAAGGAGAGCCACAAGCTGTACGGATGACACATGAATCTATTTGCAGTGTGAAGATGGATTCAGACCCTATGAAAGAGGAGATGTTGCAACAAGTTCCAGAATGTTTGTGGTCTCAACACAGTACCGATATTGGACTTGTGAAATCAGCCCAACCGGTGAAAGTTGAACTTCGACCAGGAGCCAGACCTCCTTGGAAGAATCAGTATCCATTGAAAGATGAAGCAATCCAAGGGATTGAACCACAAATTGAAGGACTTTCGAAAGCAGGTGTTTTAAGGACAACAAAAAAAACTCAGAGTAACACGCCTTTGTTGCCTGTGAAAAAACCAGATGAAACTTATCGTGTGGTTCAAGATTTGAGAGCAGTGAATGAGGTAGTGACTGACTTTCCAGCAGAAGTGCCAGACCCGCATACCTTGTTAGCCCAAATTCCTCCTGATGCGACACATTTTACGGTGTTAGACTTATGTGGTGCATTTTTTTGTGTTCCACTTAGTGTAGAAAGTCAGGGTTTATTTGGGTTCACATATAAGGGCCAATTCTATGAGTACAGTCGTTTGCCACAGGGGTACAAGCATAGCCCCCATATTTTCAATAAAGTACTGAAGGATGATTTGGTAGGGATAGATCAGATATTGCAAAGCACTGTCATTCAGTACGTAGATGATATAATTATCTGCTCACAGAATAAGGAAACATGTCATAGAGACTCAATTAAATTGCTACAGGTATTGGCAGAAAAGGGGCATAAGGTTTCACAGAAAAAGTTACAATATTGCCAGGAGAAGGTTGTTTATTTGGGTCAGAAAATAACGCATGGACATAGAAACATTTCGGACAGTCAATTGGAAGCTATTCGTAAGGCTCCGAAGCCTAGAACTGTCAGAGAGATGATGACATTTCTTGGTATTGCTGGTTATTCTTCAGTTTGGGTTGAGAGCTATACTAGTTTGACGGGACCTTTGAGAGCTATGGTTAAGGATACTGGAAATTGTCAACTCCATAGCAATCTTTCCTGGACACAGGAAGGCCATGTGGCATTTGAAACGATCAAACAGAGGTTGCAGGAGGCACCTGCACTTACACTACCAGACTACTCTAAGAACTTTTTACTATATGTGTCTACTTCTACTGGAGGTAGATATGCATGTGCAGTTCTTTGTCAGCCGACAGGCACAGGGACGAATCCTCAGCCTATTTCCTACTACTCTACTGCCTATTCAGAAGTATAACTAGGGCTACCACTGTGCTACAGAGCAATGGTGGGAGTATATTCAATGTATGACAAAGCATCATCTGTTACGATGGGTTACCCAGTAACAATTCTTACCCATCATAGTCTCAGAAATCTTCTGAACTATGGGAAATATACATTGACTATGCCTAGGCTCAGAGACTATCATAGGCTCTTAGAGCAGGAAGATGTCACCCTAGTGAGGTGTGATACGGTGAATTCAGCCGAGAATTTGCCAACTTCAGAGGATGGTGAGCCACATGATTGTGTCCAAGAAGCAGAGAAATACTCGAGGCTTAGATCAGATTTGCAAGCCTTTCCATTACGTGAGGCAGACCTGGAGTATTGGACTGATGGGTCGGCAGGTAGCTTAGTGGTTAAGAGCGTAGTGCCAGTAACCGAAAGGTCGCTGGTTCTAATCCCCGAGCCGACTAGGTGAAAAATCTGTCGATGTGCCCTTGAGCAAGGCACTTAACCCTAATTGCTCCTGTAAGTCGCTCTGGATAAGAGCGTCTGCTAAATGACTAAAATGTAAAAAATGGGTCTTGTTATCGTGTGGGAGATAAATTGTGTGCTGGCTATGCAGTAGTTAAAGCCCAAGGAACTGGATTTGTTGTTGAAAAGGCTGAAGTAATACCACAGCCTGCATCTGCACAACTTGCTGAACTTGTGGGGCTAACAGAAGCATGTTTGTTAGCAGAAGGAAAGCGAGTGACGATATACACTGATTCAGCATATGCACATAGTGTATGTCATTTGTTTGGAGCAGTGTGGAAAGGTCGAGGGTTTAAGAAAATGAATGGTTCTCCGATACAACATCATGCGCAAATAATGAAACCGTTGCATGCTATGATGAAGCCTAAAGAGATAGCGATAGCTAAGTGTGCAGCTCATAAAACAGATGTGTCAAAAGTCACACAAGGGAACAAAGTTGCTGCAAAAGCCGTCACAGGAGCGGACAAATTGGGAAAAGTTTTTACGCTTAAGGATGTGATTTTGATGCAGGAAGCTGCTTCTACGATCGACAAACAGTTATGGCTAGACAGAGGTGCCGTCAAAGATGCTACTGGTCTTTGGAGAAACCATGAGGGGTTGATAGTAGCGCCTCTAGACCTATTAGGTCTGATGATTCAGGAAGCACATAGGTTAGCTCATGTTGCAAGGGGGGAGGTTAGGAGAAAGATCACAAAGGAGTATGGTTTTTGGGCACCATATTTGCTTGAACAGGTTGACTATGTCATAGGCAGGTGCACAATCTGTCTGAAAAATAATGTTCGCAGGGGTGTGACTGTTCTTCCTGGTTCCATTCCTACACCGAGAGGTCCTATGCGTGAGTTGGCTATCGACTTTGTTGATATGATAAAACCAGTTGATGGGAAAAGATACATGTTGGTGGTTGTAGATAGATTTTCACAATGGCCAGAGGCCTGTCCAACCAAGCGAAAAGATGCTCAATCGGTTGCCAAGTTCTTGTGTAAAGAAGTCATAAGCAGGTGGGGACTACCCAATCGAATATCCTCAGATAATGGGAAGGAATTTGTGGATAAATCAGTGAAATTGATGTTGCAAAAATTGGGAATTAAGCAACGTCTTGGAGCAGTTTATCACCCACAAAGTCAAGGGATTTGTGAAAAAATGAACGGTGTCTTGAAAAATCGCATTGTCAAAATTTGTCAGCATAC
This sequence comes from Coregonus clupeaformis, assembly GCF_020615455.1. Taxonomy (NCBI): domain Eukaryota; kingdom Metazoa; phylum Chordata; class Actinopteri; order Salmoniformes; family Salmonidae; genus Coregonus; species Coregonus clupeaformis. Next base: position 12,130,508 of record NC_059215.1, on the reverse strand, counting down.
GGGTCTAAACTGGATAGCGGCGCTTCCTTTAGCATTAATGGTGTGTCGCTCAAGTGAGTTGCGTGATCTACGTATGACACCCCATGCCTACGCCTTGTTTGCGAACAAGCGGAAAGGGTCCAAGTTTGGCTCTTTTGGAAGATGAAATGAGAGCGTACGTTACATATATGGCCAATTTTCATAAAAAGTTGTCCACATATGTTTCTGACAGGCAAAGAAAAGAAGAGGTGCAGGAGAAGCTTGATGAGCAAAAAAGGAGTACAGTGCAACCTGGGGACAAGGTGTTCGTGAAGGTATTTAGAAGGAAGTGGTATAACGAACGTCGTGAAGGACCATTTGAAGTTGTTCGTAGTACTGGAACAGCTGTCCAAGTTAAAGGGTCTCCAACGTGGTATCATTTGTCACATTGTGTTAAAGCGCCTGGAGAAGAGGTGCCACGCGCAGAGAGACAGGATGTTGAAGGCTCAAGAGAGCAGGATGGAGATGGGGAGAACAGGCAGAAGGAGAGATGCATGACAATATCCAGAGTGAAAACCCAGAAGGAGATATTGTCCATGTTGTGGACAACATTGATGATAATGTTTATACTTCTGATGATGCCAGAGATGACTCTGCAATGGATGGAAAGGAAAGGAGAGTTGGGGACATTGATTTTCAATACGTCCCAGAAACAACAGGGAATATTTCAGTGGAATGTGAAGCAGCGGAGATCACCAAGGGCAACTCTGTTACAGGAGAAGCTGGTGATTCGATTAGACAAAGTAGGCCCAGACCAGTTAGGAGAAAAGTCAGACCAAAACGTTACGAAAACTAGGGTTGAAGTAACTCTAGGACACTCAGCTCAGCTCCCATGTCAGTGCATGAGAGAGAACAGTGGTGAAGGGAAATGTAGAGTTCAGTGGGAAGATAGCTATGGCAGGAGTTTAGATCTGTTAGGAGCAGTTGCATTGAGAAAGCATGCGTTGCTGAATGATAAGAGAAGAATGAAGATTGAGGGTGATTGCAGTCTCTATGTCACGCCCTGGCTCTGGGGACTATGTTATGTTGAGCCAGGGTGTGTGATTCTATGTTTGTATATCTATGTTGGCCTGAGTGACTCCCAATCAGAGGCAACGAGTGTCAGCTGGTTGTCTCTGATTGGGAGCCATATTTAACTATCGGTCTTTTCACTTTGTGTTGTGGTTTCTTGTTCCGTGTTTGTTGGTTTATGTAACCAGGGACGTCACGTTTCGTTTTTGTTATTTTGATCGTGTGATCATCTTGATAAAATAAAATGCTCGCATTCAACGCTGCGCCTTGGTCCTCCTCATTGGTAGACGATCGTGACAGAAGAAACCACCATAACAGGACAACAGGACCAAGCAGCGTGAAGAAGAGAGAGGATGGACTTGGGAGCAGTGGAGTAGGAGTCTCGACTGGGCCAAGCCAAGCGAAGAGGAGAGAGGTTGGACTTTGGAGCAGTGGGGTGTGAGTCTGGCGAGAGGGATGGAGGCCTTGGCCACGGGTAGGCGTGAAGCCCATAAAATTTTTAGGGGGGGGCTAACGCCGTGGACGACGGGGCAGCAGGAGGCTGCCAGGTTACGGGAGTCACTGGTCACCAGGGGGAAGGAGGATGTAGAGGCACGGCGAGAGGTACTGGCGTGTGTTGCCAGTCCGGTCCGGCCTGTTCCTGATCCCCACGTAGGGCCAGTGGTGTGTGTTCCCAGTACGGTCCGGCCTGTTCCTGCTACTCCCACCAAGTCAGTGGTGCGTTCCGTCAGCCCGGCGCGGCCCGCTCCTGCTCCCGCACAAGTCAGTGGTGCGCGTCGCCAGCCCGGTCCGGCCCATTCCTGCTCCCCGCACCAAGACAGTGGTGCGCGTCGTCAGCCCGGTCCGGCCCATTCCTGCTCCCCGCACCAAGTCAGTGGTGCGCGCCGTCAGCCCGGTCCGGCCCGTTCCTGCTCTCCGCACCAAGTCTGTGGTGCGGCCGCCAGCCCAGTCCGGCCCATTCCTGCTCTCCGCACCAAGTCTGTGGTGCGCATCGTCAGCCCGGCTCGGCCCGTTCCTGCTCCCGCACCAAGTCAGTGGTGTGCTTCGCACAGCCCAGTCCGGCCTGTTCCTGCTCCACGCACCAAGCCTCACGGTGTGCGTCAGCCAGCCTGGTAAGGCCCGTCCTCCTCCACGCACCAAGCCAGGGGTGCGTGTCGTCAGTCCAGCACAACCCGTGCCTGGGTCATGTCCGAGCCGGATCCGCCGCCGAGGCGGAGTGCCCACCCGGTCCCTCCCTGTTGTGGTTGTTTGGCGCGGTCGGAGTCCGCGCCTTTGGGGGGGGGTACTGTCACGCCCTGGCTCTGGGGACTATGTTATGTTGAGCCAGGGTGTGTGATTCTATGTTTGTATATCTATGTTGGCCTGAGTGACTCCCAATCAGAGGCAACGAGTGTCAGCTGGTTGTCTCTGATTGGGAGCCATATTTAACTATCGGTCTTTTCACTTTGTGTTGTGGTTTCTTGTTCCGTGTTTGTTGGTTTATGTAACCAGGGACGTCACGTTTCGTTTTTGTTATTTTGATCGTGTGATCATCTTGATAAAATAAAATGCTCGCATTCAACGCTGCGCCTTGGTCCTCCTCATTGGTAGACGATCGTGACACTCTATGTGTATAATTCCCAGCAGGAGGATCAAGGTGATTATAAATGTATTTTGTATAATCCACAGTTTGAAAGTGAGGGATTAGAGTTGGGACTGAGAGTTAATGTAGTGACACTAGTGGTGATAGATGGAAATACAAGTAAAGAGCTCAAAGCTGTAGGGAAAATAGATGAATCAACAACAATGACATCAACACTTCAGCCTAATACAACAACAGTGAGAAGCAATTCAACTCTTTCAACATTGACAGTTATTAAAGCTATAAATGTATCACATTTGATTACAATGGCGCCTCAGACAATCGCTCCAACACCAATTTTAGAAGAAAATACTGTCATTAGTGTTATGATGGGTGGTACAGCTCATCTTCCTTGTAGATGTGAGAGACGGAGTGGGGGTGGTGACATTCCTCCCAGGTGGAGAGATAATTATGGAGAAGAAGTGTTGTTATCAGGACCAGAAGTAGAAGCTGTTTCATCTAGTCAAAGGAAGTATATTTTGTACAACGATATGAAGTGGAAGAGGGTTATGAGTGATTGCTCACTTATTTTGCGTAATGTTACATGGGAAGATCAGGGAGAATATATGTGTACTTATTTAGAGCCAGCGTTAAAATTTGTTCCGGTTAAGAATTATTGGTTAAAAGGCTATGTAACTCGTAAGGTGACGCTTATGATGGAAGATTTAAAATCTGTTGAAGTTTCCACAGTCACCAAAGGAGTTCAGGAGCAGTATATTACAGTAGCCACTCCAACAGTAAATAATACACAGAGGACATCTGTCACTTTCCCACTGGAAATAATTAAGAGTGTTAATACATCAACTAAAGCAACTATTTTAACAGTAACTTTGAAAGAGATTAATGTTACGACGGCAATAACACATTTCGGAAATGTGACACAGACACCAACAACAACTTTTCTGAAACTAAAGGATGTAGTAAGAGCGACTCAGAAGTTTATGATACAGATGGAGAGTGCTGTGAATGGTAGTAAGGATAGTATTGAAATAGAAGAGCAGATGGTAGTAGAGAATGATGTAGATTCATCTGAAATAGTGCAGAATACTATCCTGGAGGTAAAGGATGAGTTCTTTACTTTTGATGGAACACCAGAAGATATATCTGATCAATACCGCTCATTAGGGAAGAGAGAAACTAAATGGAAGGCATATGGATTTGATTCTTCTGTTTTGCAAATTAAAGATGGACGGGCAGGTAGGAATCTATGGTTCCAGCAGTTAACTCATTCTGTAAGATCAGTGAGGAATCTTGAGGGTCCATGTCTGTTGAGAATTCCAGCACCAGGCACATGGGGTTCAATCTTAGAGACGGTGGCTCAACCTCTATCAAGTACGTGTCAATCTTATGCTTTATCATGGCTGTTGTATCAGCAACAATCATTAACAGATATAATAATGTCGTTGTCGAAGCATTTGTTTAGGCCTAGGTTTAAGTGTTCTTGGTTAAATGAATTACCCTATGTGAATTTGTTAGATCGGAAGGAAAATCAGTTAACAGCGATTCCTGAAGCATTGGAGGTGAAACCCGTGAGGGCTAAAAGCTGTTTTTGTTCAAATAAAACATATGATGGACCGGGTATGTTTATGGGAATATCAGATTGTGATGATTATATGATGACTTGGGGTAAGCATGAACGTAAGGTTAGTAATGAGAAATATAATGTAACTTTTTATGTTCCATTTAGTAAGAAGAACAGGACTTTGATGGTGAAAGATCAGCTTTCGCCTGGCAATGTGACTATTGGGAATTTTAGAGATACAGTGGGGAAAAAAAAGTATTTAGTCAGCCACCAATTGTGCAAGTTCTCCCACTTAAAAAGATGAGAGAGGCCTGTCATTTTCATCATAGGTACACGTCAACTATGACAGACAAATTGAGAAAAAAAAATCCAGAAAATCACATTGTAGGATTTTAATGAATTTATTTGCAAATTATGGTGGAAAATAAGTATTTGGTCACCTACAAACAAGCAAGATTTCTGGCTCTCACAGACCTGTAACTTCTTCTTTAAGAGGCTCCTCTGTCCTCCACTCGTTACCTGTATTAATGGCACCTGTTTGAACTTGTTATCAGTATAAAAGACACCTGTCCACAACCTCAAACAGTCACACTCCAAACTCCACTATGGTCAAGACCAAAGAGCTGTCAAAGGACACCAGAAACAAAATTGTAGACCTGCACCAGGCTGGAAAGACTGAATCTGCAATAGGTAAGCAGCTTGGTTTGAAGAAATCAACTGTGGGAGCAATTATTAGGAAATGGAAGACATACAAGACCACTGATAATCTCCCTCGATCTGGGGCTCCACGCAAGATCTCACCCCGTGGGGTCAAAATGATCACAAGAACGGTGAGCAAAAATCCCAGAACCACACGGGGGGACCTAGTGAATGACCTGCAGAGAGCTGGGACCAAAATAACAAAGCCTACCATCAGTAACACATTACTCCGCCAGGGACTCCAAATCCTGCATTGCCAGACGTGTCTCCCTGCTTAAGCCAGTACATGTCCAGGCCCGTCTGAAGTTTGCTAGAGTGCATTTGGATGATCCAGAAGAGGATCGGGAGAATGTCATATGGTCAGATGAAACCAAAATATAACTTTTTGGTAAAAACTCTACTCATCGTGTTTGGAGGACAAAGAATGCTGAGTTGCATCCAAAGAACACCATACCTACGTGAAGCATGGAGGGTGGAAACTTCATGCTTTGGGGCTGTTTTTCTGCAAAGGGACCAGGACGACTGATCCGAAAGGAAAGAATGAATGGGGCCATGTATCGTGAGATTTTGAGTGAAAACCTCCTTCCATCAGCAAGGGCATTGAAGATGAAACGTGGCTGGGTCTTTAGCATGACAATGATCCCAAACACACCTCCCGGGCAACGAAGGAGTGAAGCCGTAAGAAGCATTTCAAGGTCCTGGAGTGGCCTAGCCAGTCTCCAGATCTCAACCCCATAGAAAATCTTTGGAGGGAGTTGAAAGTCCGTGTTGCCCAGCGACAGCCCCCAAAACATCACTGCTCTAGAGGAGATCTGCATGGAGGAATGGGCCAAAATACCAGCAACAGTGTGTGAAAACCTTGTGAAGACTTACAGAAAACGTTTGACCTGTGTCATTGCCAACAAGGGGTATATAACAAAGTATTGAGAAACTTTTGTTATTGACCAAATACTTATTTTCCACCATAATTTGCAAATAAATTCATAAAAAATCCTACAATGTGATTTTCTGGAATTTCTTTTCTCATTTTGTCTGTCATAGTTGACATGTACCTATGATGAAAATTACAGGCCTCTCTCATCTTTTTAAGTGGGAGAACTTGCACAATTGGTGGCTGACTAAATACTTTTTTCCCCACTGTATTTGGTGGGTTTGTGGTGATAAAGCATATATATTCTTACCCTATGGATGGACAGGATGTTGTTACATGTTGACGTTGAAGCTTCCATATGAGGTTTTTACCATTAAAAGAGGGGAAGCACCGGACACAGATACATCTGATTCTAGGTTTGGAAATAGGGTGAAAAGGGACATGGCGAAATTTCATAGTCTGGAAGCCTACCATTGGAGGATAAGTCTAGGAGAGAAGTGGGGACTTGGACTTTTTCCATGGTATGGTGTAACATTTTTGGCAGATCACATTGATAATATTACCTATACTTTGCAGGGTTTTGCAAATGAAACGATAAGAGGGTTTAACCTTCTGTCAAATACTCAAAGAAGTCACAGACTGACGCTGTTGAAACATGACATGGCTCTTGACTATATTTTAGCAAAACAAGGTGGCTTATGTTTGGCTATGAACTTGACGGGGGATGATTGTTATACTTTGATCCCCGATAGTTCCGATAATATCACTAGTGTTATAGATGCATTGAAGAATATAAGGGATGCGTTTGGTAGATCTGAAGGAGCTGGATGGTCAGCGAAGGCTTGGTTGCAAGATCAGTTAGGCCCAGTGGGAGCAGTGATAGTTCAGATTTTAGTGGCCGCTCTTATAGCGCTGTGTGTGATGTTTTGCTTTTGTACTTTGTTATTGACTTTTGCGAAGGCTATGATATTGAGATGGGTTGGAGTTGTGATGCCTGGAGACAACACTCAGATGCCGTTGTTAACTGTTACTGATCTAGATGGAGATAAACAAGTGGGACTGGATGGAGTATTGATGGATAGATATCCATTTTGAATATCCGATCATTTCTCACATGTTTTTACATATTATTGTGATATTTAGTATTTTCTTATGAATCAAAGGGGGGAAATGGAATGTGATTCATTTTATATATAATTTTTATATTATTGTTGATATTGATGTTTTAATTTACATGTGTTGTTTTGCAAAAGATACTGGTTGGTGTTTTCTTTTCTTCCAGAAGCATATGGGGGAATGTGTAGAGGGGATTCAAATACTCAAACATGGACAATATGAATGGACTGGAGGAAGTGGAACAAGGAAGGTGTGGAAATGTTCAGATTCCATCATCGACGTTTCATTGAAAGTCGACACTGCTGAGGAGATGCAGTGTAGTGGACTACATTCCAGTGTCTGCAATGATATATATACATATTTGCATGTGTAATACATAATTTGTGTCACATTTTTTTACATTTACATTTTACGTCATTTAGCAGACGCTCTTATCCAGAGCGACTTACAGTTAGTGCATACATTATTCATTTTATTTATTTTTTTTCATACTGGCCCCCCGTGGGAATCGAACCCACAACCCTGGCGTTGCAAACACCATTGATAAAGATTTATGAATTGATCTGGAGTACTTAGGTGGTCGCCTGGGGCAGAGGGGCCGTGAGAGAATTTTACTGTCTTGATTGATTGATGGATATTTGGAAAGAAAGCTGCCAGACAGGTTTTTCGCTCTCACACTCCATAAAGATTTGTTCATATTTCATAGAAATGTATTTACACTCCATAGAAAAATGTGTTTACTCTCCATACATTTTGGTTTATTGCTAAAGTTACACAATAAGAAAAATTGTTATTTGTCATAATCCTATTCTTTTTGTTTTCGAGACTTAATTAGTCTCGAATGGGGGAAATATGTAGTGTCTAAACAGTTTATGACTTTGCTGACGTTTGCAAATGGTGTGTTAGAGGAAGTTGACTCAGCTTGCGGAAGCATCTGGAAAGCATTACTATAGGGGCCCCCTAAAACAGAGGAAGTCTGTTATGTGAAGGCCTGGGATTGGTTTATGGGAAAACCACCCATATCATGTTACAGACTATAAATACCATAGTTGGAACAAAGGACGGAGTGGAACAACATATTAGAGATTGGGTCAGTTGTTCTCCAGATGTCTGCAGGAGTCTGTAAAATAACGCTGAAATCTTTGATGTAATAAACTATTATAATCAAGGACAGTGTCAGCGGATTTCTTGTCATCACAGCATAATTAGCATCGTTATTTCGATACCACACTGTAAGGTGCTACAGAGGGTAGTGCGTACGGTCCAGTACATCGCTGGAGCCAAGCTTCCTGACATCCAAGACCTATATACTAGGCGGTGTCAGAGGAAGGCCCCAAAAATTGTCAAAGACTCCAGTCACCCAAGTCATAGACTGTTCTCTCTGCTACAGCACGACAAGCGGTACCGGAGCGCCAAGTCTAGGACCAAACAGCTTCTACACCCAAGCCATAAGACTGCTGAACAATTAATCAAATAGCCACCCAGACTATTTGCATTGACCCCTTTATTTTTACACTGCTGCTACTCGCTGTTTATTATCTATGCATAGTCACATTACAAATTAACCTGTACCCCCGCACATTGACTCAGTACCGGTACCCCCTGTAAATAGCCTCGTTATTGTTATGTAATTTTATTGTGTAACTTTTAGATTTGATTTGATTTCTTTTTACTTTAGTTTATTTAGTAAATATTTTCTTAAGTCTTTCTTGAACTACATTGTTGGTTAAGGGCTTGTAAGTAAGCATTTCACGGTAAGGTCTACACCTGTTGTATTCGGCGCATGTGTCACGCCCTGGCTCTGGGGACTCTTGTATGTTGAGCCAGGGTGTTAGTTTCTTTGTGTAGTGTCTATGTTTCGTTTTCTATGTTCTGTTCTAGGTTATGTGTTTCTATGTTGGCCGGGGTGGTTCTCAATCAGAGGCAACGAGAATCAGCTGTTGCTTGTTGTCTCTGATTGGGTACCATACTTAGGCAGCCTGTTGTGCACTTGTGTTTTGTGGGATCTTGTTCCGTGTTGGTTTGTGTTGTTAACCGAGGACTTCACGTTTTGTTTGGTTGTTTTGTATTTTGTATCGTGTTGCCAGTACACTATTAAAAAGATGTACGCATATCACGCTGCGCCTTGGTCCAATCATTATGACGGTCGTGACAGAAGATCCCACCAAAACAGGACCAAGCAGCGTGTCCAGGAGCAAACGCTGGAGGTAACGTTAGTGGATGTCCTCCTCGGTTGGGGGCAGATCACGGAGGAGGAGGCCGTCCGTTACCGGAGGGCGATGAAGGGGGAGACCCAGGCAGGAGAGGAGAAGCGGCGCCAACCGGGCCGTCGTCGGACAGGCGAGAGGCACCCCCAATAAATGTTTTGGGGGGGGCACACGGCATGGACGACGGGGCTGCTGGAGGCAGATAAAGGGCGAGTTTGTGGACGAGGAGAGAAGGCCACCAGGTTACGGGGGCCATTGGTCAGTAGAGGGAGGGAGAGTGTAGAGGCACGGCGAGAGGTACTGAGGTGTGTTACCAGTCCGGTCCGGCCCGTTCCTGATCCCCACACAAGGCCAGTGGTGTGTGTTCCCAGTACGGTCCGGCCTGTTCCTGTCCCTCACACCAAGCCTGTGATGCGCGTCGCCAGCCCGGCCCGGCCTGTTCCTGCCCCTCGCACCAAGCCTGTGGTGCGCGTCGCTAGCCCGGTCCGGCCTGTTCCTGCCCCTCGCACCAAGCCTGTGGTGCGCATTGCCAGCCCGGCCCGGCCTGTTCCTGCCCCTCGCACCAAGCCAATGGTGCGCGTCGCCAGCCCGGCCCGGCCTGTTCCTGCCCCTCGCACCAAGCCAATGGTGCGCGTCGCCAGCCCGGCCTGTTCCTGCCCCTCGCACCAAGCCAATGGTGCGCGTCGCCAGCCTTGTCCGGCCTGTTCCCCGCACCAAGCCTGTGGTGCGCGTCGCCAGCCCGGCCCGGCCTGTTCCTGCCCCTCGCACCAAGCCAATGGTGTGCGTCATCAGCCCGGTCCGGCCTGTTCCTGCTCCCCGCACCAAGCCAGTGGTGCGCTTCGTCAGCCCGGTCCGGCCCGTCCCTGCTCCCCGCACCAAGCCAATGGTGCGCATCGTCAGCCCGGTCCGGCCTGTTCCTGCTCCCCGCACCAAGCCAGTGGTGCGCTTCGTCAGCCCGGTCCGGCCCGTCCCTGCTCCCCGCACCAAGCCAATGGTGCGGTCGTCAGCCCGGTCCGGCCCGTTCCTGCTCTCCGCACCAAGCCTGTGGTGCGCGTCGTCAGTCCGGCACAGCCCGTGCCTGTTTCACCGGTGCCTGGTCAGGTACCGGTCAGCTGCTCCACACCGGAGCCTAAGCAAGCCGCTCCACCGATGTCCAGTCCAGCTCCGGCCAGCGGGACCAGACCAGGGGCGCTACGGGGGGGTTGTTAGAGGGTGGTGGTCACGCCCGGAGCCGGATCCGCCTCCGAGGAGGAATGCCCACTGTTGGGTTTATGTTGGCGCGGTCGCAGTCCACGCCTTTGGGGGGGGGGGGGGGTACTGTCACGCCCTGGCTCTGGGGACTCTTGTATGTTGAGCCAGGGTGTTAGTTTCTTTGTGTAGTGTCTATGTTTCGTTTTCTATGTGCACAACAGGCTGCCTAAGTATGGTTCTCAATCAGAGGCAACGAGAATCAGCTGTTGCTTGTTGTCTCTGATTGGGAACCATACTTAGGCAGCCTGTTGTGCACTTGTGTTTTGTGGGATCTTGTTCCGTGTTGGTTTGTGTTGTTAACCGAGGACTTCACGTTTCGTTTGGTTGTTTTGTATTTTGTATCGTGTTGCCAGTACACTATTAAAAAGATGTACGCATATCACGCTGCGCCTTGGTCCAATCATTACGACGAACGTGACAGCATGTGACAAATCATATTTCATTTGATTTGATTTGAAGATGATCCATGGGCTTTGATGGAAAGTAAAGGGGTTGCAGAGCTGGTGGAACTGATCAAACATGGTGCACAAAGACCACTATCTCACAGCCACTATCCTTGTTTTTATAGGGATGTTGGGCTTACAGAACAGTTTCCCAGACCAGTCACATCAGCATGAGAGCTCATTCTTTACATGCAAGTTCAGTTCAGGTATCACATGGGCTGGCCAACCATGAGTGGTAGCAAAATAGGTACATACAGTGCATTTGGAAAGTATTCAGACCCCGTGACCTTTTCCACACTTTGTTACGTTACAGCCTTTTTCTAAAATTGATTAAATAGTTTTTTTCCCTCATCAATCTACAGACAATACCCCGTAATGACAAAGCAAAACAGATTTTTAGAAATGTTTGAACATTTATTAAAGATAAAAAAACGGAAATATCACATTTATATAAATATTAAGACCCTTTACTCAGTACTTTGTTGAAGCACCTTTGGCAGCAATTACAGCCTCAAGTCTTCTTGGGTATGACGCTACAAGCTTGGCACACCTGTATTTTGGGAGCTGCTCCCATTCTGTGGTCCTCTGTAGCTCAATTGGTAGAGCATGGCACTTGTAATGCCAGAGTAGTGGGTTCGAGCCCCGGGACCACCCATACGTAAAAATGTATGCACACATGACTGTAAGTCGCTTTGGATAAAAGCGTCTGCTAAATGGCATATTATTATTCTTCTCTGCAGATCCTCTCAAGCTCTGTCAGGTTGGATGGGGAGCGTCGCTGCACAGCTATTTTCAGGTCTCTCCAGAGATGTTCGATTGGGTTCAAGTCCGAGCGCTGGCTGGGCCGCTTAAGGACATTCATAGACTTGTCCCGAAGCCACTCTTGCGTTGTCTTGGCTGTGTGCTTAGGGTCGTTGTCCTGTTGGAAGGTGAACCTTTGCCCCAGTCTGAGGTCCTGAGCGCTCTGGAGCAGGTTTTCATCAAGGATCTCCCTGTACTTTGCTCCTTTCATCTTTCCCTCGATCCTGACTAGTCTCCCAGTCCCTGCCGCTGAAAAGCATCCCCACAGCATGATGCTGCCACCACCATGCTTCACTGTAGGGATGGTGCCAGGTTTCCTCCAGACGTGACGCTTGGCATTCAGGCCAAAGAGTTCAATTTTGGTTTCATCAGACCAGAGAATCTTGTTTCTCATGGTCTGAGAGTCCTTTAGGTGCCTTTTGGCAAACTCCAAGCAGGCTGTCATGTGCCTTTTACTAAGGAGTGGCTTCCGTCTGTAAGGTTCCGTATTTATTTTCTTAGTCACCTTGTTGTCTTGAACGTAGCCCTGTTTCTTTGTGTTCTTGAACGTAGCCCTGTTTCTTTGTGTTCTTGAACGTAGCCCTGTTTTTCATTTTTGTTCATTGATTTCACCTGTGTTAGTTACTCATCAGCTCCTTATTTAGTTCAGTTCATTCTGTTTGTGCCTTGTGAGGTATTGTTCGTTTTGACTCTATTAAGCCTTTTCCTAGCTTGTTTGTCAGAACCAGTTATAGCCTTCAGTCCTAGTTTTTGATTCTCCTGCCTGTTTGCCTACCTGTGTATGACCATTGCCTGCCTGCGACCACGATTCCTGCCTTCTGCGAAGGCGAAATAAACACCTGCCGCGCTCTGCGCTTGAATCTACACCTTTTTCTCCCTGAATATTCATTACAGAATACCTCACCCAAAAAAACGGAATGGATTCAGCGGAGCTACAGCGGCGCCTAACCCAGCAAGAGGAGAGTATGGAGGAAATCTGCCATCTTCGCCACCAGCCTATCCCTACTCCTCCGTATCGTAACCCATAGCCCTCCTTCATTCATGTCCATGCCTGGAAAATATGACGGTTCACCTGGGAAATCTCAGGGATTTCTGATGCAATGCAGCAAATACATTGAGCACAACCCCACTAACTTCGCCACCAACAAGAGCAGGGTGGATTTTGTTGTGTCTCTACTCACAGGCAGAGCCCTGGATTGGGCCACCGCCATATGGACTGCCAACAGGACAGAACTCGGATCCGGGACCCATTTCCACACCCTCTTCAAAGAGGTTTTCGATCACTCTCCTTCCGGTTGTCCTATAGGAGACCTCCTCATAGAACTTCAACAAGGATGCAATTCAGATGCCGAGTATGCCCTCAAGTTCCACACCATGGCTGCAGGGAGTGGATGGGCTCAACAGGGAACTTTAGGTGGAGCTGGCATGTAGAGGTGACCTTCAGGATTTAAATCAATACATTCGTATGTCCATCTCCATCGACCACCCAAGGAGAGATGATAAGGGTCCCTCCGCTGCCATGCAGGTAGGCGTGTCCTTATTTCTAAACATCTCCCAGAAGCAATTCTCCATCCCAGTATTGATAACCGCGAAGGGGGTTACTAAATACGTAGAGGGCTTGATAGATTCGGGGGCAGCAGGTAATGTTATCGATCACCAGCTAGTAGGGCGGCAGGTAGCTTAGTGGTTAAGAGCGTTGTGCCAGTAACCGAAAGGTCGCTGGTTCTAATCCCTGAGCCGACTAGATGAAAAATCTGTCGATGTGCCCTTGAGCAAGGCACTTAACCCTAATTGCTCATGTAAGTCGCTCTGGATAAGAGCGTCTGCTAAATGACTCAAATGTAAATGTAGTACAAGAGCTTATAATAATATAATATGCCATTTAGCAGACGCTTTTATCCAAAGCGACTTACAGTCATGTGTGCATACATTTTTACGTATGGGTGGTCCCGGGGATCGAACCCACTACCCTGGCGTTACAAGCGCCATGCTCTACCAATTGAGCTACAGAGGACCACATGACAGCTTGACATTGATCTAACACCTGTCACCCCTCCTTTAAGGATTAACGCCCTGGACGGGCAGCCTTTGGGCACAGGCTTCATTACGCACCTGACACAGAGCGTCACCTTCCAGATTGGAGTCTTCCACACCGAAACCAATCAACTCATAGAACTCTCATCCCCCAAACAACCACTCATCCTCGGACACCCCTGGCTTTGTCGTCACGACCCTGCCATCTTGTGGCGACAAGGTGAACTACTGTCCTGGTCTTCTACCTGCTTCACCAGTTGTCTCAGCCTACCCTGCAGAGCTACCACCATTGAGGACTCTGCCTCTGCAGTGCCACCCACCATACCATCTGAATACGCCCAGTACAGCAATGCTTCAGCAAAATCAAGGCATCCACTTTGCCACCACATCGCCCAGGGGACTGTGCTACTCCCTGGAGACTTACTCCCTGGAGTGTCCCCACCTAATGGCCGTGTTTACCCCCTATCTATCCCGGAAAATGAGGCAATGGAGAACTTCATTGATGAAGCACTCGAAAACGGTTTCATTCGTCCTTCTTCTTCCCCGGCTGCATCCAGCTTCGTCTTCGTTGGAAAAAAGCACAGTGGTCTCCGTCCATGTATTGATTACCGTTCCCTGAATGACGTCACGGTCAAGAACCATTTCCCTCTTCCTCTGATCCCAGCGACCCTTGAACAAGTGGGCCGCGCCAACATCTATACAAAACTCGACTTGCGAAGTGTCCGTATACGTGAAGGCGACGAATGGAAGATGGCCTTTATCACCGCACGAGGGCACTACGAATACCTGGTCATGCCCTATGGCCTTACTAACGCCCCCGTCGTCTTCCAATCCTTTATGAACTAGGTTTTCCAGGATATGATCAACTGCTTTCTCATCATCTACATTGATGACATCCTGATTTACTCCCACTCCATGAAGGAACACATACAGCATGTACAAAAGGTTCTTCAACGGCTCCTTGACCATACCTTTATGTGAAGACTGAAAAGTGCACCTTCCATGTAACCTCGCTAAACTTACTCGGTTTCGTACTGACACCTGGGGGGGTCAGCATGGATGAGAACAAAGTCACCGCCGTCAGTAACTGGCCCAAACCCACCACCGTTAAGGAACTCCAACGTTTCATTGGGTTCTCCAACTTCTATCGCCGGTTCATTTGGAACTTCAGTTCTACTGCCGCAAACCCTCACTGCCCTTACCAGCCAAAAGACCCGGACCCTTCAATGGACTGATACCACCCTGACTGCTTTCAACAACTTGAAACGCCTCTTCACCTCAGCTCCTGTCCTTCGCCAACCTGATTCGACCCTTCCTTTCACCCTGGCGGTGGATGCCTCCAATGTAGGCGTAGGAGCCATACTCTCTCAGCGGGTGGGAACACCTCCAAAATCACATTCCTGTGCCTTCTTCTCCAGGAAGTTATCAGAGGCTGAGAGAAATGTTGATGTGGGGAACAGAGAACTCCTCGCCATCAAGCTGGCCCTCAAGGAGTGGCACCACTGGTTGGAGGGCGCACAACATCCCTTTCTTGTCCTAACAGATCATTGTAATCTGGAATATATCAGAGGGGCCAAGAGGTTAAACTCCAGACAAGCCCGCTGGGCTCTCTTCTTCACATGCTTCCATTTTCATGTTACTTACATCCCTGGAAAGAAAAACATAAAAGCTGATGCCCTTTCCCGCCGGTTTGACCTTCCGACCAGTAACTCAGACCCTACACCCATTCTTCCTTTCTCTTGCATTATGGGACCGGTACAGTGGGAGGTTCACTCTGCCATACAAGAAGCCCTAACCTCAGACCCGGCTCCTCCTGAGACACCAGCTGGGAAGAGTTACGTACCAGCAGCTGTAAGACCCCAACTGATGCAATGGTGTCACACGTTCTTGGGGTCACGTTCATCCCGGCATTACAAGAACCACCGAACTTCTAGCCCGTAAGTTCTGGTGGTCCTCACTGGCATCCGACGTAAGGGATTACGTACTCTCCTGTCCAGTCTGCGCCCAAACCAAAAGCCCTCGTCATCTCCCTTCCGGTAAGCTTCAACCTTTGCCAATCCCTCACAGACCCTGGTCCCACATAGCTGTTGACTTCATCACAGACCTTCCTGAATCCTCTGGTAACACCACCATCCTTGTCATCTGTAGCATCCTGTAGCTCAGTTGGTAGAGCATGGCGCTTGTAACACCTGGGTTGTGGGTTTGATTCCCACGGGGGGGCAGTATGAAAAATGTATGCACTCACTAACTGTAAGTCGCTCTGGATAAGAGCGTCTGCAAAATGACTAAAATGTAGACCGTTTTTCAAAAATGTGTTGTCTGGTTCCTCTTCCTCATTTACCTAATGCCATGGAATTGGCTGAGTGTATGTTCCAGCAGGTGTTCCGTCTGTATGGGATTCCGGAGGACATCGTCTCTGACCGCAGGCCCCAGTTTGTCAACCGGGTGTGGTGAGCCTTCTGTGACTGACTGGGGGTCGCCCTCAGTACCATCCCCAGGCCAACGGGCAGATGGAACGCCTGAACCAAGAAATAGGGAAGTACCTCCACCAACAATGTTCTGCCTCTCCACACGACTGGAGTCGGTATATGGCCTGGGCCGAATACGCTGAGAACTCACTCATGCATTTATCCCTCCGCCTTACTTCGTTTCAGTGTGTACTTGGTTACCAAACCTCCATGTTTCCCTGGGAGGTGGAGCCTGGTACTATCCCAGCTGTCGACGACTGGTTTCGGCATAGTGAGCGTGTATGGGAGACCGCTTACCGGCATCTGCAGGAAGCCTCTACTACCCAGAAACGCTTTGCCGCCAACCTACCCCACTCTTTCACCCCGGACAGTGTGTGTGGCTCTCTACCAGAGACATATGGCTCCGCCTCCGCTGCAAAAAGTTCTGTCCTCGCTTCATTGGTCTCTTCAAGATAACCCATCGCATCAACCCTGTCACGTACCGCCTCCAGTTACCCCGTCAGTATAAAATCTCCTCGTCCTTCCATGTGTCTCTGTTAAAACCGGTCACCTACAGTCCTCTTCATCCTCCAGTCTCAACCTGCAGTGCGACATCGGAGGGAACCTGCCTACGCCATTCAGGCCATCCTTGATTCCAAACGCCTGAGAGGTTGCATCCACTATCTAGTGGACTGGGAAGGTTATGGGCCTGAAGACCGGTCCTGGGTTCTTGACCAGGACATCCTCGACCCAGAGATGATTCAGGCATTCCACCGTGATCGACCTCGGGGTCGACCCCCGAACAGACCCACTGGACATCAGCCTCGACACAGAACATCGGGTCAGTCGACGACCTTGTCGAACCAGCCTGCCGGACCTCGCCCCGAGGTAGGCGGCCACCTCTGCTCCCCCGCCCGCCCGCTCACCCTCCGGAGCCGTTGGATCGTCAGGAGCCTCCCTTGGGGGGTACTGTAAGGTTCTGTATTTATTTTCTTAGTCACCTTGTGTTCTTGAACGTAGCTCTGTTTCTTTGTGTTCTTGAACGTAGCCTTGTCTTTCATTTTTGTTCATTGAGTTCACCTGTGTTAGTTACTCACCTGATCTCATCAGCTCCTTATTTAGTTCAGTTCATTCTGTTTGTGCCTTGTGAGGTATTGTTCGTTTTGACTCTACTAAGCCTTTTCCTAGCTCGTTTGTGAGAACCAGTTATAGCCTTCAGTCCTAGTTTTTGATTGTCCTACCTGTTTGCCTACCTGTGTATGACCATTGCCTGCCTGTGACCACGATTCCTGCCTTCTGCAAAGGCAAAATAAACACCTGCCGCGCTCTGCGTGTGAATCTACACCTTTTTCTCCCTGATTATTCATTACACCGTCTGGCCACTCTACCATAAAGGCCTGATTGGTGGAGTGCTGCAGAGATGGTTGTCCTTCTGTAAGGTTCTCCCATCTCCACAGAGGAACTCTGGATCTCTGTCAGAGTGACCATTGGGTTCTTGGTCAACCCCCTGACAATCTAAATAATCCTGGAGGCACAAGTTACACCACAGTTGGTAATCCGCAAGTTGTAGAGCTAGGGAAAGGGTGTCCAGGGTTCTTTTTCCTTTTGTTGGCGCCTCCGAGTTGGCTCATTGATCCTCAAAGAGGCTAGTGACTTGGAATACTTTGTTGTTACCATGCCAAGCAGTATGCTGCCTTTTCTATAAAAGTTCGGACACACCTACTCATTCAAGGGTTTTTCTTTATTTTTACTATTTCTTACATTGTAGAATAATGGTGAAGACATCAAAACTATGAAATAACACACATGGAATCATGTAGTAAACAAAGGTGTTAAACAAATCAAAATACATTTCATATTAGAGATTCTTCAAATAGCCACCCTTTGCTTTGGTGACAGCATTGCACACTCTTGGCATTCTCTCAACCAGCTTCACCTGGAATGCTTTTCCAACAGTCTTGAAGGAGTTCCCACATATGCTGAGCACTTGTTGCTTTTCCTTCACTCTGCGGTCCGATTCATCCCAAACCATGTCAATTGGGTTGAGGTCGGGGGATTGTGGAGGCCAGGTCATCTGATGCAGCACTCGATCACTCTCCTTCTTGGTTAAATAGCCCTTACACAGCCTGGAGATGTGTTGGGTCATTGTCCTGTTGAAAACCAAATGATAGTCCCACTAAGGCCAAACCTGATGGGATGGCGTATCGCTGTGGTAGCCATGCTGGTTAAATCAATCACAGACCGTGTCACCAGCAAATCACCCCCATACTATAACATCTCCTCCTCCATGCTCTACACATGCGGAGATCATCCGTTCACCCACACCACATCTCACAAAGACACGGCGGTTGGAACCAAAAATCTCAAATTTGGACTCCAGACCAAAGGACAGATTTCCACCGGTCTAATGTCCACTGCTCGTGTTTCTTGGCCCAAGCAGGTCTCTTCTTATTATTTGTGTCCTTTAGTAGTGGTTTCTTTGCACAAATTCGACCATGAAGGCCTGATTCACACAGTCCCCTCTGAACAGTTGATGTTGAGATGTGTCTGTGACTTGAACTCTGTGATGCAATCTTCCGTATACCCCCCCACCTTGTCAAAACACAACTGATTGGCTCAAACACATTAAGAAGCAAAGAAATTCCACAAATTAACTTTTAAGAAGGCACACCTGTTAATTGAAATGCATTCCAAGTGACTACCTCATGAAGCTGGTTAAGAGAATGTCAAGAGTGTGCAAAGCTGTCATCAAGGCAAAGTGTGGCTATTTGAAGAATCTCACATTTTTATTTGTTTAACACTTGTTGGGTTACTACATGATTCCGTATGTGTTATTTCATAGTTTTGATGTCTTCGCTATTATTCTACAATGTAAAAAATAGTAAAAATAAAGAAAAACCCTTGATTGAGTAGGTGTGTCCAAACCTTTGACTGGTAGTGTACATGCAGGGGATTAAACCACCATTTATTGGTATTGTGGCAGCCATATTGGATTTTGGATGCCATACTGGATTTGGAGTCAAATCTAGGTGGGCCCCATAATGTAATTGCAAGAGGCTGAAAATATCAAATCCACATAGAAATGACAGTTTTCACACTCAGCCCACTTGTTTTCCTTAGATCCGATTCGATTACAATAGCCACAACATCATAAAACATGTGTCACTTATGTATTTTTGTCAGGCAGAACCATACTGCACTGAATGAGAGCACATTTGACTTGGAAAGTTGTCTATTAATCAGCTACCAAAAAGTTATGTTTACATTCATCCTAAATATATAGTTCAGATATTTCCACCTATTGTATCTCTGTGTTTACAGGTCTATATTTCGCTTGCAATAATGGGTTACATGAGCTAATGTACCCCCCATGTTGATTAACCACTTGTTTTTGTGCATACAATTTTGAAAATATGATACAAACATGTTTCAGCAGGCTATCTGAAATATAACAAAATGGTGTGATAAAATAGGGATATTTACTAATGCTGGCAGTGGTAAGTACGCTCATGTTGAGAAGTCTACATTGTGATCATTTGTTCAGAGAAAAACTGACATTCCTCAGGTAGCCTGAGGCTGCATTTAAACAGGCAGCCCAATCCTGATAATCTTTTTACTAATTGGTCTTTTGACCAATCACATCAGACCTTTTTACATCAGGTCTTTTTCAGAGCTGATCTGATTGGTCAGAAGACCAATTAGTAAAAATATATATATATATATTGAACCTCGGCAAGACGGAGCTGCAATTAAAGACTTTAAGTCTGGGAAAACTCCAGGGTTGGATGGCATACCAGTCGAAGTATACCAAACCTTTTTTTGATATACTAAGAGGACCGCTATTAGCATGTTTTAACCACACCTATGTAAATGGTAGATTATCTGACACTCAAGAAGAAGGTCTGATCTCATTATTACTGAAACGGATACAAGTGGAAAATATAAAGATCCAGTCCATTAAAAAATGGGAGGCCCCTTACACTTCAGTGTTGTGATGCAAAAATTCTAGCAAAATGTATAGCGCATAGAATAAAAAAGGTATTGTCGGATATTATTCATTCTAATCAGACAGTTTTTTTACAAGGAAGATACATTGGAGATAATATAAGGCAAGTATTGGAAACAATAGAACATTATGGAAAATCGGAGAAACCAGGCCTGCTATTCATAGCAGACTTCGAAAAGGCATTTGATAAAGTACGAATGGGGTTTATATATAAATGCCTGGAGCATTTCAATTTTGGTGAATCTCTTATAAAATGGGTCAAAATTATGTATAGTAACCCTAGGTGTAAAATAGTAAATAATGGCTATTTCTCAGAAAGTTTTAAACTGTCAGGAGGAGTGAAACAAGGTTGTCCACTATCGGCATATCTATTTATTGTGGCCGTTGAGATGTTAGCTATTAAAATCAGATCCAACAATAATATCAGGGTATCAGAAATCCAGGGCTTAAAAACAAAGGTTTCATTGTACGCTGATGATTCATGTTTTCTTTTAAATCCACAACTAGAATCACTCCACAGCCTCATAGAGGATCTAGATACATTTTCTAACTTCTCTGGATTACAACCAAATTATGGAAGGACTGCCCGTTCCATGATCTCGCCATCACGGTTGACAACTCCGTTGTGTCCTCCTCCCAGAGTGCGAAGAGCCTTGGCGTGACCCTGGACAACACCCTGTCGTTCTCCGCTAACATCAAGGTGGTGACCCGATCCTGTAGGTTCATGCTCTACAACATTCGGAGAGTACGACCCTGCCTTACACAGGAAGCGGCACAGGTCCTAATCCAGGCACTTGTCATCTCCCCGTCTGGATTACTGCAACTCGCTGTTGGCTGGGCTCCTGCCTGTGCCATTAAACCCCTACAACTCATCCAGAATGCCGCAGCCGTCTGGTGTTCAACCTTCCCAAGTTCTCTCATGTCACCCCGCTCCTCCGCACACTCCACTGGCTTCCAGTTGAAGCTCGCATCTGCTACAAGACCATGGTGCTTGCCTACGGAGCTGTGAGGGGAACGGCACCTCCGTACCTTCAGGCTCTGATCAGTCCCTACACCCAAACGAGGGCACTGCGTTCATCCACCTCTGGCCTGCTGGCTCCCTACCTCTGCGGAAGCATAGTTCCCGCTCAGCCCAGTCAAAACTGTTCGCTGCTCTGGCACCCCAATGGTGGAACAAGCTCCCTCACGACGCCAGGACAGCGGAGTCACTCACCACCTTCCAGAGACATTTGAAACCCCACCTCTTTAAGGAATACCTGGGATAGGATAAAGTAATCCTTCTACCCCCCCTTTACTCCAAAGTGGAAATTATAGGCAATTAGCAAGACACCCCCAATAAAGTACTGGTTTTGCAGGTGGTGACCACAGACCACTTCTCAGTTCCTATGCTTCCTGGCTGATGTTTTGGTCACTTTTGAATGCTGGCGGTGCTTTCACTCTAGTGGTAGCATGAGACGGAGTCTACAACCCACACAAGTGGCTCAGGTAGTGCAGCTCATCCAGGATGGCACATCAATGCGAGCTGTGGCAAGAAGGTTTGCTGTGTCTGTCAGCGTAGTGTCCAGAGCATGGAGGCGCTACCAGGAGACAGGCCAGTACATCAGGAGACGTGGAGGAGGCCTTAGGAGGGCAACAACCCAGCAGCAGGACTGCTACCTCCGCCTTTGTGCAAGGAGGAGCAGGAGGAGCACTGCCAGAGCCCTGCAAAATGACCTCCAGCAGGCCACAAATGTGCATGTGTCTGCTCAAACGGTCAGAAACAGACTCCATGAGGGTGGTATGAGGGCCCGACGTCCACAGGTGGGGGTTGTGCTTACAGCCCAACACCGTGCAGGACGTTTGGCATTTCCAAGATTGGCAAATTCGCCACTGGCGCCCTGTGCTCTTCACAGATGAAAGCAGGTTCACACTGAGCACGTGACAGACGTGACAGAGTCTGGAGACGCCGTGGAGAACGTTCTGCTGCCTGCAACATCCTCCAGCATGACCGTTTTGGCGGTGGGTCAGTCATGGTGTGGGGTGGCATTTCTTTGGGGGGCCGCACAGCCCTCCATGTGCTCGCCAGAGGTAGCCTGACTGCCATTAGGTACCGAGATGAGATCCTCAGACCCCTTGTGAGACCATATGCTGGTGCGGTTGGCCCTGGGTTCCTCTTAATGCAAGACAATGCTAGACCTCATGTGGCTGGAGTGTGTCAGCAGTTCCTGCAAGAGGAAGGCATTGATGCTATGGACTGGCCCACCCGTTCCTCAGACCTGAATCCAATTGAGCACATCTGGGACATCATGTCTCGCTCCATCCACCAACGCCACGTTGCACCACAGACTGTCCAGGAGTTGGCGGATGCTTTAGTCCAGGTCTGGGAGGAGATCCCTCAGGACACCATCCGCCACCTCATCAGGAGCATGCCCAGGCGTTGTAGGGAGGTCATACAGGCACGTGGAGGCCACACACACTACTGAGCCTCATTTTGTTTTAAGGACATTACATCAAAGTTGGATCAGCCTGTAGTGTGGTTTTCCACTTACATTTTGAGGGTGACTCCAAATTCAGAACTCCATGGGTTGATACATTTGATTTCCATTGATAATTTTTGAGTGATTTTGTTGTCAGCACATTCAACTATGTAAAGAAAAAAGTATTTAATAAGATTATTTCATTCATTCAGATCTAGGATGTGTTATTTTAGTGTTCCCTTTATTTTTTTGAGCAGTGTATATCAGTGGGGAGAACAAGTATTTGATACACTGCCGATTTTTCAGGTTTTCCTACTTACAAAGCATGTAGAGGTCTGTAATTTTTATCATAGGTACACTTCAACTGTGAGAGACAGAATCTAAAACAAAAATCCAGAAAATCACATTGTATGATTTTTAAGTAATTAATTACTTAAAATGCAAATTAATTACTTAAAAATCATACAATGTGATTTTCTGGATTTTTGTTTTAGATTCCGTCGCTCACAGTTGAAGTGTACCTATGATAAAAATTATATATATATATATATAAAACATGGGGGATTGGAAGTGATGCAGACAATTACATTGATGGAAGTTACAATCTATCTGCAATATTAAGCTGATCTACCCCCACAAAAAAAAAAAAAAGACGGAGCTGCTCTTCCTCCCGGGGAAGGACTGCCCGCTCCATGATCTCGCCATCACAGTTGACAACTCCATTGTGTCCTCCTCCCAGAGTGCAAAGAACCTTGGCGTGACCCTGGACAACACCCTGTCGTTCTCAAAGCGGTGACCCGATCCTGCAGGTTCATGCTCTACAACATTCGCAGAGTAGCACTGAGACTGCACTTGTGAAGGTGGTAAATGACCTTTTAATGGCGTCAGACCGAGGCTCTGCATCTGTCCTCGTGCTACTAGACCTTAGTGCTGCCTTTGACACCATCGATCACCACATTCTTTTGGAGAGACTGGAAACCCAAATTGGTCTACACGGACAAGTTCTGGCCTGGTTTAGATCTTACCTGTCGGAAAGATATCAGTTTGTCTCTGTGAATGGTCTGTCCTCCGACAAATCAACTGTACATTTCGGTGTTCCTCAAGGTTCCGTTTTGGGACCACTATTGTTTTCACTATATATTTTACCTCTTGGGGATGTTATTCGAAAACATAATGTTAACTTTCACTGCTATGCGGATGACACACAGCTGTACATTTCAATGAAACATGGTGAAGCCTCAAAATTGCCCTCGCTAGAAGCCTGTGTTTCAGACATAAGGAAGTGGATGGCTGAAAACTTTCTACTTTTAAACTCGGACAAAACAGAGATGCTTGTTCTAGGTCCCAAGAAACAAAGAGATCTTCTGTTAAATCTGACAATTCATCTTGATGGTTGTAAAGTCGTCTCAAATAAAACTGTGAAGGACCTCGGCGTTACTCTTGACCCTGATCTCTCTTTTGACGAACATATCAAGACTGTTTCAAGGACAGCTTTTTTCCATCTACGTAACATTGCAAAAATCAGAAATTTTCTGTCCAAAAATGATGCAGAAAAATTTATCCATGCATTTGTTACTTCTAGGTTAGACTACTGCAATGCTCTACTTTCCGGCTACTCGGATAAAGCACTAAATAAACTTCAGTTAGTGCTAAATACGGCTGCTAGAATCCTGACTAGAACCAAGAAATTTGATCATATTACTCCAGTGCTAGCTTCCCTACACTGGCTTCCTGTTAAGGCAAGGGCTGATTTCAAGGTTTTACTGTTAACCTATAAAGCGTTACATGGGCTTGCTCCTACCTATCTTTCCGAGTTGGTCCTGCCGTACATACCAATACGTACGCTACGGTCACAAGACGCAGGCCTCCTAATTGTCCCTAGAATTTCTAAGCAAACAGCGGGAGGCAGGGCTTTCTCCTATAGATCTCCATTTTTATGGAACAGTCTGCCTACCCATGTGAGAGACGCAGACTCGGTCTCAACCTTTAAGTCTTTACTGAAGACTTATCTCTTCAGTAGGTCATATGATTGAGTGTAGTCTGGCCCAGGAGTGTGAAGGTGAACGGAAAGGCTCTGGAGCAACGAACAGCCCTTGCTGTCTCTGCCAGGCCGGTTCCCCTCTCTCCACTGGGGTTCTCTGCCTCTAACCCTGTTACAGGGGCTGAGTCACTGGCTTGCTGGTGCTCTTTCATGCCGTCCCTAGGAGGGGTGCGTCACTTGAGTGGGTTGAGTTACTGACGTGATCTTCCTGTCTGGGTTGGCGCCCCCCTTGGTTTGTGCTGTGGTGGAGACCTCTGTGGGCTATACTCGGCCTTGTCTCAGGATTGTAAGTTGGTGGTTGAGGATATCCCTCTAGTGGTGCGGGGGCTGTGCTTTGGCAGAGTGGGTGGGGTTATATCCTTCCTGTTTGGCCCTGTCCGGGGGTTTCTTCGGATGGGGCCACAGTGTCTCCGGACCGCTCCTGTCTCAGCCTCCAGTATTTATGCTGCAGTAGTTTATGTGTCGGGGGGCTGGGGTTAGTTGGTTATACCTGGAGTACTTCTCCTGTCTTATCCAGTGTCCTGTGTGAATTTAAGTATGCTCTCTCTAATTCTCTCGTTCTCTCTTTCTCTCTGAGAACCTGAGCCCTAGGACCATACGTCAGGACTACCGGGCATGCTGACACCTTGCTGTCCCCAGTCCGCCTGGCCTTGCTGCTATTCCAGTTTCAACTGTTCTGCCTGCGGTTATGGAACCCCTACCTGTCCCAGACCTGCTGTTTTCAACTCTTAATGATCGGCTATGAAAAGCCAACTGAGATTTATTCCTGATTATTATTTGACCATGCTTGTCACTTATGAACATTTTTGAACATCTTGGCATGGTTCTGTTATAATCTCCACCCGGCACAGCCAGAAGAGGACTGGCCACCCCTCATAGCCTGGTTCCTCTCTAGGTTTCTTCCTAGGTTTTGGCCTTTCTAGGGAGTTTTTCCTAGCCACCGTGCTTCTACACCTGCATTACTAGCTGTTTGGGGTTTTAGGCTGGGTTTCTGTACAGCACTTCGAGATATTAGCTGATGTACGAAGGGCTATATAAAATAAAATTGATTGATTGATTGAGTACGACCCTACCTTACACAGAAAGCGGCACAGGTCCTAATCCAGGCACTTGTCATCTCCCGTCTGGATTACTGCAACTCGCTGTTTGCTGGGCTCCCTGCCTGTGCCATTAAACCCCTACAACTTATCCAGAACGCTGCAGCCCGTCTGGTGTTCAACCTTCCCAAGTTCTCTCATGTCACCCCGCTCCTCCGCACACTCCACTGGCTTCCAGTTGAGGCTCGCATCTACTACAAGACCATGGTGCTCCCTGAGGGGAACGGCACCTCCTTACCTTCAGGCTCTGAGCAGACCCTACACCCAAACGAGGGCATTACGTTCATCCACCTCTGGCCTGCTATCTCCCCTACCTCTATGGAAGCACAGTTCCCGCTCAGCCCAGTCAAAGCTATTCGCTGCTCTGGCACCCCAATGGTGGAACAAGCTCCCCCACGACGCCAGGACAGCGGAGTCACTAACCATCTTCCGGAGACACTTGAAACCCTACCTCTTTAAGGAATACCTGGAATAGTATAAAAGTAATCCTTCTTCCCCCACCCCCCATAAAAAAAAAAGATTTAAAAAAGGTGGTTGTCCCACTGGCTATCATAAGTTGAATGCACCAATTTGTAAGTCGCTCTGGATAAGAGCGTCTGCTAAATGATGTAAATGTAAATGTAATTGTAATTGGGCTGCCTGTCTAAACTCAGCCTAATTAGCCTACATACCGACAGTATTGCTACCTATGCGCGCCAGTTAACACAACTGTCCTCCTGTGTCTCTCTACACCAGCGAATGGATAAAACATCGATGAAGGTCTCACTTCATATTAAGAAAATAATAACTACATATTCAGCTCAAGAAGACAATTGGCCTAATAGGCTAATCACAACACTGTCTGACCTCTTCTTCAAACCGTCGCGCCTGTCATGACGCTAGCATCTTATCCAATCAAATTCCTTTGGCCTGTAATCCAGTGTAGCTCAGTTGGTAGAGCACAGCGCTTACAATGCCAAGGTTGTGGGTTTGATTCCCACGGGGGGCCAGTATGAAAAACAATGTATGCTCTGGATAAGAGTGTCTGCTAAATGACTAAAATGTAAATGTAATCCCTCCTCCATTTGTGTAGTTCTCTAATATACAGGTGTATTTTTCACAGTTGTGGACTAGAGTCACAAATTTGATGACTTGATTGAAAATAAAATAACTTCAGACTTGACTTGGACTTGGAGCCTAAAGACTCGGGACTCACCTTTGACTTGAGACTGATTACTTGAAATTGTCTGGCGAGGTTTTGTAACTTTTTGTCACTCATTTTGTGACACAGAGTCCATGGATTACTCTCCATGCAGCCAGAGACAGTAGCCGCAACATTGCCCTTGCAAAAAAAGCGTGCAAGAGATTGGCTAGTGAAACGTGTAATCTGTCCTCTGATTGAACCAGCAAACTGTCCATCAACAGAGGTCTGGTGAGCTAGATTGCTGATTTTCTGTCAGGGCCAGCTCCAGGCATAAGTGACATAAGCGGTCTTTTAGGGCCCCAGGCCGCTAGATAGCCAGCTATCTAAACTTGTAGTAATCATGGCCAAATAACGACCGGGCACGCAGGGCAAGTGCCCAGGGGCCCTGACCTCCAGGGGGCCCCCATTGATTTTGTTAGTCACTCTCACTCAGATATCATTAACATAGTACTTAAAATGTGTAGAATTGCAGGAAATTAGCTTTAAAACTGCAAAAATGTATTTACACCCCATGGCAAATTTGGTAGAATTGCAGTAAATTAGCTGTAAAACTTCAAATTTGTTCTCTCTGCCCCATGGCAAATTTAGGAGAATGCATGAAATTTGTTATAACCAAATTTCACTTAGGGCCCCCCAAAAGGCTAGAGCCCTGTTTTCTGTACAGCTATAGGATCGGGGGCAGCGGCAAATGTCAAATTGTAGGGAGAGAGCATTGCCATAAAAAAATGCAGCTCTCAAATTTTTTTGTCATCAATAACTGTTTACTTTGCAAGCTATTGGGCATCGAGCAACTATTAGGCTACTAGCATAGGGCTACTGCTCTTTTGTTATGTACAAATTGCTTATGAAGTTTGCACCCCCACACAATCACACCTCCTCCTCCATGCTTCACGTTGGGAACCACACATGCAGAGATCATCCGTTCACCTACTCTGCGTCTCACAAAGACATGGCGGTTGGAACCAAAAATCTCAAATTTGGACTCATCAGACCAAAGGACAGATTTCCACCGGTCTAATGTCCATTTCTCGTGTTTCTTGGCCCAAGCAAGTCTCTTCTTCTTATTGGTGTCCTTTAGTAGTGGTTTCGTTGCAGCAATTTGACCATGAAGGCCTGATTCATGCAGTCTCCTCTGAACAGTTGATGTTGAGATGTGTCTGTTACTTGAACTCTGTGAAGCATTTATTTGGGCTGCGATCTGAGGTGCAGTTAATTGCCGATTTCTGTGGCTGGTAACTCTAATGAACTTAACCTCTGCAGCAGAGGTAACTCTGGGTCTTCCTTTCCTGTGGCGGTCCTCATGAGAGCCAGTTTCATCATAGCGCTTGATGGTTTTTGCGACTGCACTTGAAGAAACTTTCAAAGTTCTTGACATATCTCGTCTTGACTAACCTTCATGTCTTAAAGTAATGATGGACTGTCATTTCTCTTTGCTTATTTGAGCTGTTCTTGCCATAATATGGACTTGGTATTTTACCAAATAGGGCTATCTTCTGTCACAACACAACTGATTGGCTCAAACGCATTAAGAAGGAAAGAGTCCCCGTGCCCAAGGACTCTAAGATTACCTGCCTAAATGACTACCGACCCGCAGCACTGACGTCTGTAGCCATGAAGTGCTTTGAAAGGCTGGTCATGGCTCACATCAACAGCATTATCCCAGAAACCCAAGACCCACTCCAATTTGCATACCGCCCCAACAGATCCACAGATGATGCAATCTCTATTGCACTCCACACTGCCCTTTCCCACCTGGACAAGAGGAACACCTACGTGAGAATGCTATTCATTGACTACAGCTCAGCATTCAACACCATAGTGCCCTCAAAGCTCATCACTAAGCTAAGGATCCTGGGACTAAACACCTCCCTCTGCAACTGGATCCTGGACTTCCTGACGGGCCGCCCCCAGGTGGTAAGGGTAGGTAACAACACATCTGCCACACTGATCCTCAACATGGGGGCCCCTCAGGGGTGCGTCCTCAGTCCCCTCCTGTACTCCCTGTTCACCCATGACTGCATGGCCAGGCACGACTCCAACACCATCATTAAGTTTGCCGACGACACAACAGTGGTAGGCCTGATCACCGACAACAATGAGACAGCCTATAGGGAGGAGGTCAGAGACCTGGCCGTGTGGTGCCAGGATAACAACCTCTCCCTCAATGTGACCAAGACAAAGGAGATGATTGTGGACTACAGGAAAAAAAAAGAGGACTGAGCACGCCCCCATTCTCATCGACGGGGCTGTAGTGGAACAGGTTGAGAGCTTCAAGTTCCTTGGTGTCCACATCACCAACAAACTATCATGGTCCAAACACACCAAGACAGTCGTGAAGAGGGCACGACAAAGCCTATTCCCCCTCAGGAGACTGAAAAGATTTGGCATGGGTCCTCAGATCCTAAAAAAATTATACAGCTGCACCATCGAGAGCATCCTGACTGGTTGCATCACCGCCTGGTATGGCAACTGCTTGGCCTCCGACCGCAAGGCACTACAGAAGGTAGTGCGTACGGCCCAGTACATCACTGGGGCCAAGCTTCCTGCCATCCAGGACCTCTATACCAGGCGGTGTCAGAGGAAGGCCCTCAAAATTGTCAAAGACTCCAGCCACCCTAGTCATAGACTGTTCTCTCTGCTACCGCACAGCAAGCGGTACCGGAGTGCCAAGTCTAGGTCCAAATGACTTATCAACAGCTTCTACCCCCAAGCCATAAGACTCCTGAACAGCTAATCACGGCTACCCGGACTATTTGCACTGCCCCCCCACCCCATCCTTTTACGCTGCTGCTACTCTGTTAATTATTTATGCATAGTCACTTTAACTCTACCCACATGTACATATTACTTCAACTACCTCAACTAGCCAGTGCCCCCGCACATTAACTCTGCACCGGTACCGCCCTGTATATATACCCTCCCTACTGTTATTTTATTTTACTTCTGCTCTTTTTTTCTCAACACTTACTTTTTTGTTAAAAAATAAATGCACTGTTGGTTAAGGTCTGTAAGTAAGCATTTCACTGTAATGTCTGCACCTGTTGTATTCGGCGCATGTGGCCAATACAATTTGATTTGATTTGATTTGAAAATTCCACATAGGCACACCTGTTAATTGAAATGCATTAAAGGTGACTACCCCATGAAGCTGGATGAGAGAATGCTAAGAGTGTGCAAAGCTGTCATCAAGGCAAAGGGTGGCTACTTTGAAGAATCTCAAATATAAAATATATTTGATTTGTTTAACACTTTTTGGTTATTACATGATTCCATATGTGTTATTTCATAGTTTTGATGTCTTCACTATTATTCTACAATGTAGAAAATAGTAAAAATAAAGAAAAGCCCTTGAATGAGTAGGTGTGTCCAAACTTTTGACTGGTACTGTATATTTCATCAAATCTTACAATAATTGCTAGCGTTTCATCATTCCATCCCTGTAACCTTGTACCCCTGCACATCGACTCAATACTGGTACCCTTAGTTCTTGAAAACACTTCTCCGTATGTAGGGTTTTCAGATGTTACATTCGCCCACATTTGGCTCCTTGTGAACTACAATTCCAACGCTGTGTTTTAACGTTTGTAAACATCAATAATCATCGCTTTCAAACCGGTAGCCCCGTATCTTTTATATCAGCAAGAAAGAATCTTTCAAATAAAAAAGATACACTTACTGTAGCAGTTTTGCACAGATCCACAAGCTGTGTGTGCCTCCAGTTGACGAATTACACTTCCTCCCCAGTTATGCTTACACACAGGTGTTCGGCGCACGCTAGATAGCACAAGTGGTTGCCTTTGTCTTCAATCTGTCTTCTGTAAACAAGCGATGTAACATGGCGATATGGCCGTATGGGAAGATTAACCCTAACCTTATAAAGGTGTGTAGTAATTTAACTTATTTATTCTTATAATTCTTATTATTTCTTTCTGATATGAAAGACACGTTCCTTATGTTTTCAAAAACGTACCGCAAGCAATGCGTGTTAGTGTTTAGACTAGTGTCGGGGCTCTTAACACAAAACGTACCTGGCTTTCAATGGGGTATGGTACCCCGTGTATATAGCCACGTTATCGTTACTCATTTTGTATTTATTGTTACTTTTATTATTACATGTTATTATTGTTCTATTATTTCTCTATTTTCTTTCTCCCTGCATTGTTGGGAAGGGCCCGTAAGTAGGCAAAGTATTTCACTGTTAGTCCACACCTGTTGTTTACGAAGCATGTGACAAATAACATTTGATTTGATTTTAGCGTTATTGCAACACTTAGACATTTCTGTTTCATGTTTGATACGATACATTTTCATTTATTTCTTACCCTCTGAGTAGGTGCAATGTTTATTGTGCACATGAACGTTTGCAAGACTCATGAGGTAGAAGTTCTGTTTATTTAATTCAATGTATGGTTTCCTTCGTTCCGGGTTATGTCGTAGTTCCATGTGTCTGTGCCCTATGTCTCTGTCATTCTTGTTGTGAGTAATAGGAGCATGCATGCCACAGTGCGCATAGAAATAGGCTACATGGCTTGCGGGCCACGCTTTGGAGTCCATACGTTGAATAAGAGAAAATGATTGTTCCATGTATTAATGGTCATGAAATATCATTAATAATCATTAAGTCTGATTAAGACGAAATTGCCTTTTACATTGTAGAACCAGTTTATTGGTTATTATTGCCAATTGGGTTTGTATGGTCCTGGGAGGGGCCAAGTTCTAATATGTACCTGTTTGAGCTTCGATTCGATTTGGTTTCTCAAGGGGAGGCTGTGCAGTCTTGCCCTCTTCCTATGTCCGTTGAGATAGGACAGGTTAAGCCTGATACAGAGGCTATTTCTTTTTAGCTTAGTCCCACCTCTGGTATTTTTACATAAATAATAATAGGAAAGATGTGATTATAATAGCCATGTCCTCAAGGAGACCAGTTGTTCAGTCACTACAGTATATCATGCTTAGATGATTTAGAGATCATCCAGAACAATATTTACAATACACAATCATTTATAATCAAAGATACAGCAAAAATGATTAAATGTTATGATCAACCTAAAGTTAACTTCTGAATCCACTCGTATATATTCCTCCTTTATCTTCATTCTTCATACATTCAGCAGTACAAATCCCATGTTCAAAACAGTTCCTGTGGAGAGAAAATGATGAAAAAAATATTATTCAGAATTACTGTGTTGGGTTGATAGGAAAATATTATCAATGTGATCCAACTATTTTACAAGAAGTTGCTTCATCAAGATAGATTATACACAACAATTATAAATGGTTCATTTAGTCAGTCAGTGTACCTGCTCGAGGCGCCTCTCCGCATCCTGCTGAAAATTGAGGACCAGCTCCTTTCTTTCTTGCTCTGTCTGCAAACCCATAGAGAGACACTTCAGTCACCCATGACTCAACACACACGTCAATTGTGGTTAACACATTTCCTCTATCAATTTATTGTAACATGATCTGAACCAGTGATATAACCCCGGGCATTCTGTCTCTGGGTGTGTAACGAGAGAGAAAAGAGGGGAGAAACAGACAAACTTTTTTATGACCTGTGTTGACATTAGGTTTAAACGTGAAGTTCTGAAGTAAATGTTATAGCAGTTGTGCCAAGCTCTCTGGCATTTTGTTATATGTTTGTTCTGTTTACCCTCACTGCCCCAGATACGTTCATGGAGGATTGGGACAGGATTTTCTTGGTTCTCTCGCGCTCAGAGGAGAGATGGTGGGGGTGAAGTGTTGATGCAGGCAGAACCAGGGGCTTATGGCCTGTCTGCTCCGTAGGCTGGAGGAGCCTGTGGGGGTTCACCCCGGGACGCTGTGACTTTGAAGGGTGTTAGTGTGGCCCACTGCAGGGGCCCACTGCTGACTCTAGCACTCTCTCGCTCTCCGAAATGTCTATCTATGTGAATGAAGTTTTTATATTATCTCAGAGGCAGTGAAAATAACAATAAACAATATCATTGGCATTTTGTTAAATGTTTGTTCTGTTTACCCTCACTGCTCCAGATACGTTCATGGAGGATTGGCTAACAGTAATAATACCTGCTCTTTGTTATCTTCTCTTCCTTTATGTAAACGGCTGTAAACTATTTGAACTGGACCTGGTCCCATAGATTAGATATCTAGGAATTGTTCTGTCCTTGTCTTTGACCAAATTGCAGACAAGATGTTGTTCAGATGTAGTCGGTGTAGAGGATTTGCATAGAATAACCTGTATCATTTACTTTCTTGTTACTCAATGAGGATCTGAGAAGTGATTCATGGTCATAGTGATTAAGGTGTAGGAGTAGGTGGGACCTGCCTTTTCAGGGCCTTCTGTGTTCCTCGACCTCTGCTGGGCACAGAGGATGGCGTCATGGACAGACAGGAAGAGGTGACCTCGGGGGACACTGCCCTCCTCAAACATCCCTCCCCCCTCCAGCTCCTCGTACACCTGTGCTGCAAACACACACCAGAAACCAACAAAGTAATACAAGGAGCGTAACTAGGGAGCTCAGGGACCTTGTATGCCCACTATGATACTATTTTGTTTTGTAGGGACAGACATGGGCTTTTGTGTTAATGGACTGAATCTTTCGCCCAACGTGATGGAACTCAAATGACCTTAAACATTCCTTTGCATCGGGAAGCCCAAGGCATTGCATATATGATTCAGCAGATGATGTGGCCCTCTGTAGCTCAATTGGTAGAGCATGGCACTTGTAACACCAGGGTAGTGGGTTCGATCCCCGGGACCACCCATACGTAAAAATGTATGCACACATGACTGTAAGTCACTTTGGATAAAAGCGTCTGCTAAATGGCATATTATGAACAGGGAACCCTTTGTAATTGAATGCCCACCTGCACTATACCCTTTGATGGATCACCTCTTTATCTCAATAGGAAAAAGTGAGAAGGAAATGTACAATTCTAGACCCTATTATGTTAATGCTGAGATGGGATTTTAACCGTTAACTGTATTCTCTTTCATCTTCTATGTGTCCTTAGTTTGCAGACAGTGACTCAGCTTTGGCTCCTGCAAATGAGATCCTGTTCCCATGACTACTATTGAAAGACACCTGGCCGTTCGATAGGTAACTGCGTCATGAAAACTAGATCTTACCTTGAACATTGGCCAAGTATAGCTTGATCCCCAGCATCTCATAGCTCGAGTACATCTGTATGACAAGTACATAACAGCACACATCAAACCTCAACCAACTATATGACAAATGCCAGTGCATATCACTGTAAAAGTACAAATGCATCCTGCACTTTCAGACTTGTTAAAAAACTAAATAAAATTGGAGACTTATTGCTTATCGTCTATATCAGGGATGGGCAACTCTGATTGGGGTGGGGCCACAAAAAAACTGAACTCATCATGAGGGGCCGCAGTTGCACGAGGGTCTGCATACCCTCATCCATAACCCTCCCCACACACACACACATTGCGAGCTAAACATTTTAGTGGCACCCCCCCCCTTGACAGCGGAGATAAATGTTTAACGTTTTTTTAGTTAATTTCATGCAATTCTATACATTTTGCCATGGGGCAGAGAGAAGATTTTGCTATTTTATAACTAATTTCCTGCAATTCTACACATTTTGCCATAGGATGGAGAGAAATGTTTGCAGTTTTTAATATGATATCTGAGTGAGACTGCTTAACAAAATCACTGGTGGTCCCCCGGCCGGTAATTCGGCCATGATAACAAGTTTGGATAGCTGGCTGCTAAACTAACTTAGCAATCTAAAAAAGAATTGCGGACATGGGCTAATTGACTGACTATCAGTGACTGACATAACAAGAGAAAACCTGCTAATGCACAACCAAATGTTTAAATATTCTACTATTCTAACTTGAAACAAAAAAATATATAAGAATTGATACGATGGCCTTCAAAAGGGGGCATGCCTGGTCTATATGATGACACTGTTGTAGTATCACCCATCATCTCACTATTCATATACTGTAGCTAGCATAACAAATGGCCAAGGCATAACGGGGAACCAAATAAAGGAAATAAAGACCTTGGTGAGCACTTTGATTCCCATGAGGTCTATGAAGCAGACCCCTGCCAGGTCCAGGATGAGGGTGTGGAAGGGGGTGGGCTGAGAGTCCAGGGTGACAGGGGAGGAACTGGGCTGGTCTGGGTCAGGAGACTGCTCACCCAGCTCATTGTCACTACAGTGGAAGTTCACATAGCTGGTGGGTGATGGTGGCGGGTAAGGATTGTCGTCGCCAATGTCAAAGTCGTTCTGAAGCTCTAGCTTTGATATGGTCTAGACATGGGGGAAGGAAAGCCACAAAACAGTCAACTTAATCGAACCAAAGGCTAAATTACACTGGGATATGTATTTAGCTTCAACATAATTTCATCTCAAATGTACAGTATGTTTCACATAACACCTTCAAAACCCAAAAGGCTTGGTTATACGGTCTATTGGTGGTCAGATCAGATGCCTATGACCTTTGACCTACCCTGACCTGTGAAGCGGTGCCGTAAAGCGAGACATTTCTGCCATGGCGCACTTTCCTACAGCGCTCTCTCACCGCAGCTACTCCAGCGGTCCCAACACCACCGGCATGCAATTGCAAAAGCATTCGAGGGGATACAGCTGTTCACTAATTAATTGTGTTAAACACACAGAACCCACTGGGCACAGAAGTCCATTCAACATCTATTCTTCGTTGGTTCAACCAGTGTGCGCCCAGTGAGAAGTCTGTATGAAGGCTATATCCCACTTGGGAGCCAAGTCCAGCCAATCAGAATTAGTTTTCCCCCACAAAAGGGATTTATTACAGACAGAAATACTCCTCAGTTTCATCAGCTGTCCGGGTGGCTTGTCTCAGACGATCCCGCAGGTGAAGAAGCCGGATGTGGAGGTCTTGGGTTGGCGTGGTTAAACGTGGTTTGCGGTTGTGAGGCCTGTTGAACGTACTGCCAAATTCTCTAAAACGGCTTATGGTAGAGAAATTAACATTCAATTCTCTGGTAACAGCTCTGGTGGACATTCCTGCAGTCAGCATGCCAATTGCATGCTCCCTCAAAACTTGAGACATCTGTGGCATTGTGTTGTGTGACAAAACTGCACATTTTAGAGTGGCCTTGTATTGTCCCCAGCACAAGGTGAAACTGTGTAATGATCATGCCATTTAATCAGCTTCTTGATATGCCACACCTGTCAGGTGGATGGATTATCTTGACAAAGGAGAAATGCTCACTAACAGGAATGTAAACACATTTCTGCACAAAATTTGAGAGAAATAAGCTTTGTGTGTGTATGGAACATTTCTGGGATCTTTTATTTCAGCTCATGAAACATGGGACCAACACTTTACATGTTGTGTTTATATCTTTGTTCAGTATAGTCATATTTACCCAAAATAAATACACTAAAGCCCTGACCTGTGACCTCTCACCTGAGATCTCATGGTTACCAGAGAGCTGGGCTTCCTCTTCTTGGTCTCCTTGTTTTGCCTGTCTAATTCTTTCTGCTGTTTCTTCAAAAACGTATTCCTGGCCAGGAGAAGTTTACCTGGGTCCAATCCAGTCTATGCACAAACACACACCAGATGGTAAATGGTTCTAAACATAATTGATGGCAGGGTTAGAGACATGGCCATTCTATAGTCATCAAGGTACCTTTTTGATGACCTTTCGTCTGAATATCTCTGCATTGGCAAAATAGAGAGGGGAGCAGTAGTTCATTATTTTCACCCCTTCTACACATTTCACCTATAGAAATAGAAACATAAATGTATTCCATTGGATATATTTATATACATTCAACCTTGCTATGAAAGAAGACACAAACATAAATCCAAAGTAAATGGTGATGACACTACCTTGCTGTAGACCTTGGGATTTTTGTAAATATCTGTGTCCATGATCTGAGCCATCTCTGAACCATTTCGACTGTGGGGAACAAAATAAAATACATCTAATTTATTTCTTAACAATTAAAAACATGAGCATATGAAATATACCAGTGACTTTTGTTACACAATCAATGTTGTTTTACTTACAACTGGGTCTGAAAAATAACCATGAGGATGGAGAAGCTAACTCCAATGGCAACTCCATAAGGCAAACTCAGGAAGAACGTGGCTAAAAATGACACAACCCACACACACTGAAAAAGATACAGGATAATTAGAGCAGTAGATTTGATAGTGTTTGAGTATCGACATCAGAGCTGACACTTAAACTGAGGGTTATAAGCATGTCCTGGTCATACAATGAGGAATGGATTTGACTCACACAGTCCGGTTTACTCTTCTTCCAGAGGTAATATGGGTCAGAGAGTTGCAGCAGGGTGTTCTTCAGGTTGACAGCTATCAGGGCTCCCAACACAGACTATAGGAATAAAAGGTGATCAACACTCAGTACCTTTTTACTTTTATGTTATTTGTACATCATAAACATATATGATGTAAGAAGAAACAAATACTTATTTTGATTTTCAACCCTCAGTGTTACTGTACATCAGCGATTCTAAACCAGGGGTTCTAAGACCCCTGAGAGGTCTAAGAGAGCTTTCAGGAGTTCCTCGATTTGAAAGTGCTTCAGTGGGCCCCGGAATAGAAAAGGTTGAGAACCTCTGCTGTACGTCAATGTTTCTATCTCTTTTGAATGCATTGAAATAAAGGTCCTCACCTTTGGTAGTGGTTTGAGGAAATGCCCCAAGGCCAGCATGGTGACCATGACCACCAGCATCACACACAGACTGGCAAACTGTGAAGAAGAAAGAACAGGATGGAGTCTTTATTGAGACAAGATGCCAATACTACACACTAACTGTTATGTCCTGAACAGAGCTCTGATGAAACTTGGAATGTTATTGTTGTTTTGTGTTTTTTGTGGCCCCCGGGAAGAGTAGCTGATGCTTCTGCAAAAGGGGATCCTAATAAACAAATAAACAAATTGTCAGTCAATCAACTACAAAGGGAATTAACAAGTTCATTATAATTAAGTGAATTGTTAAACATAAAGGTAAGAGGTATGTTCAATGAATACTGTGTTGTCTTGTGCCGTGCAAAGTTTCTACATTGTCCAGCTTCAATGCTCCCAGTGTCTCAATGCTCCCTGTGTCTGACCTGTGATGTTCCCCCAGCATTGTCTACTGCCAGGGTGACAGACAGAGCACAGCAGATCACATGAATCTTGAAGAAAGACCCCAAGAAGTTACTGCAGCCCAGAGCCAACATCTCCTGCACAGAAACACACATCATTGTTTATAGTACACTATGATGAGTAATGGACACTATAGTCAGAAAGTTTAGACAGAGGGATTTGATGGGATTACATAAAAACATTGAATATGTTAAAGACACACTCCAGGCTCCTTTCACCTCATTTATCACCTGATTTACTTAACAAAAGGCATATCTCAATAGGTGGTCCAGGTATCCTCATGGCACAACAGGAAAAGTAAAAAAAATAGCTGGAGTGCGTCTTTAAAAAAAGAAGACAGATTTGACAATAATGTGGTGAAAAATAAACTTTGCTTCACATTTTCTTCCTTTCCCCTCATGCTTGTCCCCTATTCATACCTGATTGGGATCCACATCGTAGCCATGCTTTGCTGCCAGTGTCCTGCCTATAGCCAGGTTGATCACATAGCCCATGATAGCCAGGGAGAAGGCTGAGCTCAGCATCCCTTCCCACTGACTCACTGCTGGGAGGATCGGAGCAGGAAATCTAGGAGAAGAGGTTGGGATTACAGAACCTACTTGTCAATGTGAGGAAAGACTGTAAAACAGTCATAATAGCGCACCATAACAGTAACCTTTTCTGGTAATATTCTGTGTCCCTTACCCTAGGGGAATCTTCCCCACTATGTCAATGTGATACTTATCAGGCAGGTCCAGGGGACCCGATATGGCTGTGGCCACCACCACCTGTGCAAAGGGAGGTTCTGGTTTAACCATTTATATTGGTCTTGTAACTCCATAGCATAACATTGCATAGCATAGCATATGATGGTATAACATGGCATAGCATAGCATATGATGGTATAACATGGCATAGCATAGCATATGATGTTATAACATGGCATAGCATAACATAGCATAACCTAACATAGCATAAAATAGCATATCATATCATATCATAGCATAGCATAGCATAGTATAGCATAGGCTGGCATAACATGGCATTGCATAATATAGCATAGGATGCCATAACAGCATATCATAGTATAGCATAGGATGGCATAGCATAGCATAACATAGCATCATAGCATAACATATGCCGGTATAACATGGCATATTAATATGGAGGCGAAAGAAACGCCCACCTATTTAGGCGAGGTGCTGGCTAACGGAGTAGAACACTTGAAAAAGAAAAGGAGACCCGCACACTCTAGGAGCTCAGATGCAATAATTTAATAACCTAATAACCAACGTTTCGACAGACATGCTGTCTTCATCAGGTTATAACATGGCATAGCATAACATAGCATAGGATGGCATAACAGCATATCATAGTATAGCATAGGCTGACATAACATGGCATAGGATGGCATAACAGCATATCATAGTATAGCATAGGCTGACATAACATGGCATAGCATAATATAGCATTACATGGCATTGCATAACATAACATAGCATAAGAGGTACAAGTTAGAGTCCTCCATTACTCACAATGATGATCTCTATGGGGATTGGGAAAGGCAGCTTGGGGCGGTAGCGTGCACCCAGCTCCTTCACTGTTATAAGAACCACACTGCTGACCAGAGCAAAGACCAGCGAGGCTATGTTGGTGTTAGGCAGGCCATAAACGATATCTTTAAGCGTCTGTGACAAAAAGGGACAAATAGTACTGTAGTTCTGCATGCAGATATGAAGAGCAAGGGTCATTTTTCAACAAATGAGGCTTACATTGATAGTGGCTAGTGGTCCACTGTAGGAAGGCACATTGATGCCAAATATGTACTTTAGTACAGAGATCAGGATCTGCAGTCCAGCTGCTGTCATGAACCCCCTGACGAAGGACTCGGACAGGTAGATGGCCACAAAGCCAAACTGCATCAAGCCCAGGCCCATCTGCTCAGACAGATTTTGTGCAACAGTTAATTCATTCACATTTAAGGTACAGTATGAGAGCTGAACACTTGCATTACCTCCAGAGACAATGCCTTAGCTTAGAATGCTGACACAGTTGTGGCACTCAGAATCACCGGGGTTCAAACCGCAGGTTGACATTTATTGGAATGACTCATGTACTGGAGGCAGCTCTGCAGAGTAGTCACTATCTGGCACAGCCACAAAGCCATAACATCTGATTTTAAACCTAACCCTAACCTTAACCCTAACCTTAACCACACCGCTAACCCTAATGCCTAACCCGACTTTGCAGCTGGCCCATCTAGCCGAAATCGGTCAGTTATGCCTCCAGAGCAAGATTCTTGACAATCTGCGTTCTGTCACATATACTGTACAATGGTAAACTAGGCTTCTCTGTGGCCTCCAGTACCTGTATGATAGCAGTGAGGCAGGCCAGCGTCCCAGAGATGCCCAGTCGAACCTCGTTCATCCTGTCCTCATCCATCACTGTGGCATTAAGGGTGGCATTGAAGTGGCTGAAGTCAGACTCAGGGGCCAGCTTCAGGCACTCCATGCCCACCATGATGCTGAGCACAGCAAAGGTACCTGGATGGAGAGAACACTCAATCACACTTTAAGAAGAGGAATCCTATGTCCAATGCATAAAAAAACCACCTACCCAAGGACACTTCACTTGGTGACTATTCAAGCTTCAGCGTGTCTGGGTACAATTACATCCTATAACCCAGCAGTTCCCAAACTGATTACCAGAGCCCATACTATAATCTACATTCAGTTAAATGTTTGAAGCAGAGAGGTTTTAATAATCAATTATTTAGTCTGGGTTTGTTTTTTCACATCTCAACCCTTATTGTGGTGGCGACTCAACAGACCCCTCAATTGGTGGGTCAAGAAGCACAAAGTTTGGGAACCCCTGCTATAACCTACAGTACCTTGTTAAAGTATTCATCTCCCTTGGCGTTTTCCTATTCTGTTGCATTGCAACCTGTAATTTAAATTGATTTGTATTTGTATTTCATGTAATGGACATACACAAAATAGTCCAAATTGGTGAAGTGAAATTAAAAAAATAACTTGTTTCAAAAAACTCTAAAAAATAAATAACGGAAAATTGGTGCGTGCATATGTATTCACCCCCTTTGCTATGAAGCCCCTAAATAAGATCTGGTTCAACCAATTACCTTCAGAAGTCACATAATTAGTTAAATAAAGTCTACCTGTGTGCAATCTAAGTGTCACATGATCTGTCACATGATCTCAGTATGTATACACCTGTTCTGAAAGGCCCCAGAGTCTGCAACACCACTAAGCAAGAGGCACCACCAATCAAGCGGCACCATGAAGACCAATGAGCTTGTTTGGTGTTCGCCAAATGGCATGTGGGAGATTCCCCAAACATATGGAAGAAGGTACTCTGGTCAGATTAGTCTAAAATTGACCTTTTTGGCCATCAAGGAAAACGCTATGTCTGGCGCAAACCCAACACCTCTCATCTCCCCGAGAACACCATCCCCACAGTGAAGCATGGTGGTGGCAGCATCATGCGGTGGGGATGTTTTTCATCATCATGGAATGACCTAGTCAAAGCCCAGACCTCAATCCAATTGAGAATCTGTGGTATGACTTAAAGATTGCTGTACACCAGTGGAACCCATCCAACTTGAAGGAGCTGGAGCAGTTTTGCCTTGAAGAATGGGCAAAAATCCCAGTGGCTAGATGTGCCAAGCTTATAGAGATATACCCCCAATAGACTTGCAGCTGTAATTGCTGCAAAAGGTGGCTCTACAAAGTATTGACTTTGGGGGGGTGAATAGTTATGCACGCTCAAGTTTTCTTTTCTTTTTTTCTTTTTTCTTGTTTGTTTCACAAAAAAAAATATTTTGCATCTTCAAAGTGGTAGGCATGTTGTGTAAATCAAATGATACAAACCCCCCAAAAATCAATTTAAATTCCAGGTTGTAAGGCAACAAAATAGGAAAAATGCAAGGGGGGTTGAATGCTTTCGCAAGCCACTGTATGCCTTTGATTATGGTAAACTTACCTGGGACCATTTGGTGAGCAGTGCCCATGAAGAAGTAGGGGATGAGAGGGAAGAAGGAGGAGTAGAGGCCATTGACAGGGGGTAGGTCAGCCAGCAGGGCAAAGGCCATGCCTGTAAAGAATAGAAAATCACTCATCAACAATTGAACAACCATAATCAAGGAAAATATAATTCTGATCATTAACTGTAATATTAATGTTGAGACCTTATTAAAAATGCAATGATTCACTATGAAACTGTATTAGAAAATATTTATGTTTAGAGATTTATCTTAAAGAGAGGCTGAACTCAAAAACCAACTTCTCTGGTTGAAAACAGCCTATGTGGCATCAATATTAGTCAAAAACATGTATTCTAGTGCCAACATTGACTACAGTACAAATAGGATAATTTTGATCATGTAGTCATTATCGTCCAAAACTGAGATTCGTTGGTGCGTTCAAGACAACTGGGAACTCAGAAAAAGAAAAGAGCTCAGACTGGGGAAAATCATGACGTCAGTGATCTTCAGATTGGAGAAGTCGGAGCTCTGGGATGATGCACGAGTTTCCGACTTGCAATTCCAAGTTGGATGACCGTTCAAAACGATTTCTCCCAGTCGGAGCTCGTTTTCTTCAGAGTTCCCAATTGTTTTGAACGCACTGAAGTCGGAGGTCAGAGATTTCCTAGTTCTGAGTTGTCTTGAACCATCATACAACTGAGGTTGCCACAGCTTACCTGATGGTTGGGTTGTGATTTTAAGCCTGCCCACATGGGACCACTGCCTGGCACAGTCTAATCACGCCTGGCACTGCAAGGCAGTAATCAAATTATCAGTAGCACAGCTGCCTGGGGTGCTGCAGTGCACGCTATCCAATCGCTCACCAGAATCAACCTACAACCCGCCCATTCATTTACAGACTGACAAACTAACCATTAAAACGCAGCGCCTCAGACTTATTTAGACAACAATTATATACAACACATTGTCGCAAATGTTATGTTGAAGGAACGAGAGTTGTTTTTTACAAACGGCTTGGGGTTTTCGAACTCAAACATCACACGATGGTCACGACTTGACAAAAGTGATCCACTCGAATGAGCCCAATGAGTACCGAAAAAGCCCAGGCGGAATCGGTAAGTTCAGCCCCTCTTTAATGTTAAAGGCACAGAACTTGAATGGTAGAACACCAGAGGGAGTAGAATGACAGACCTTGGGGAACCTGAATGGTACCTGCGCTGACCCCACTGATGACATCACAGAGGAGGTTCTCCTTCACCTTGTACTTGGGCAGCCAGCTTAGGATAGGCAGGTGTCTGAACAGCAGGGACTTGAGTCGAGACCCAGAGCACCTAATGATGTGCATAAACATGCATGTCTGGTTAGAACAGTCTCCCTATGGCCTCATAACATGGCTCCTCTTCCTTTGGTATAGCACTAACCCAAGAACCACATCACAGAAATCTCGACAGGAACATATTGGTTTAAAATGTAAATGTGAATAAAAGTACTAAGGTTTTGTTAGATAAACTTCATTGACTCATGAAAGAGATAAACATTTGTGGGCTTTTTATTGTTAGCAGAATGTAAATACTATACCTGAAGCATTTCTTCACTTT
Organism: Coregonus clupeaformis; assembly: GCF_020615455.1. Taxonomy (NCBI): domain Eukaryota; kingdom Metazoa; phylum Chordata; class Actinopteri; order Salmoniformes; family Salmonidae; genus Coregonus; species Coregonus clupeaformis. The sequence goes on along the minus strand of NC_059215.1, from coordinate 12,086,981 downwards.
CTGTCCAATGGGGAAGGTCCGTTTCTTCATGTCAAACTTCCTATCGAAGTCTGGGAGCGAGTAGGCCGGCCTGTTGATCACATAGGGTGGGCAGTCTTTTTGCATGGCTTCAGCCAATCAGAGGACAGTTAGACAGGTATGATGGTGTCATTAAAGCAGCATTGAGGCATTTGAATAAGAAATTGTATTACATTGATAACATTGCATGACAACATTACGCAAAGGCTAGCCTGGTCCCAGATCTGTTTGTGCTCTTGCCAACTCAATTACTGTTATTGTCAAGCCAAACAACATTTCTTTAGAATAACAATTCCACAAGGAGTTGGTAAGAGAGGAGAAACAAACTGGTACCCTGGCTACTCAAAGCGCATTCACACAGCAAAAACTTGTTTCAGGTGGCTTAGTTGTTGGCATCCATAAACTAAGGAGGTCTATATATATTGTAATATTCCAAACAATTAGAATACATTGGAGGTAGTGGGTAGAAACATGTAACATGAACATGTAACAAATTCCTAACACCAAAAATAGTAGTAATTTGCACAGTTATTTCCTGAGTATAAACCTCTGCTGTTCTGCTGGGTTCCTAATCTAACCTCCTGTGCCAGTGTGCCTCAACAAAGCTGGATAACCAATCACACAAAATACAGGCACATGGTCAGTCAAACATCAGCCCGTCTCACCTTACAATGACTATGTTAATACTGAAATAATACTGTACCAAAACACTGGGAGAATGAGTGGCGTCATTGACATTTCAAAATTAAAGATGATTTTTTACAGACCATAAAGATTACATTTTTCAGTAATGCAAGTAAATAGAGATGAAGAACACTAATATTTTGAGATCTGAATGCTCACATTTCATACGTGTCAGAGGCCACAGAGAGAAACAATCATGTGTGCCAGAGTCAGAATACAAATTTTTTTTCAGAGAGTTTATAAGACAAAAGACCAACAGCAACTGTCTTAGGACATGAGATGCTTTACATCATGCTAACCATTTCACCAAACTCTGAAACAACAATAATTTATTTAAACAGAGTAAAGTGACCAACAATTTAAAAACAAAGATAATATAATGTACTGTACCTTACAGCTGGAATGAACTATGATGTGACGGTAATCCAGTTTCCCAGTAGGGTTAATTATTGGTTTTATACTGGAGCTTTGTTGACACCTTCTCCATGGGAGGAGCCATACATGGCAAACTATGGCTTAGCTTAGCTTTAGAGGGCATCACGTTTGGTTAGGAATAGTTCATTTGTGGAAGTATGATATGAATAGGGCAATTCAAACTGCAATTCATGATCTGTCTGAATAATAAGAAACAGCATAATCACATCAACATTTATTAAAATAAAATGTATATCTGAAATACATCTTGTGAATAAAGAAACTCATTCCAAACAAAACAAACAAATTACTTCTTTAAAATATTCCCCTCCCTCTCACCAACAGCCTCACTCGCTTTCTCTCATCAAAAACACACCATTCACACAACTGAAGACATTTCGGTAACGATTTCTTTGACTATATATATATTGAGAATTCATTACACATCTATAATAATTTCATGAACGTGTTATAACAGGTCCCAACCGCATTATTAAAGGTAAATTAAATATATCCATAGCATGTAATATTGCAGATAGATTGTGGATTCCATCAATGTAAAAATGTCCAATCCCCCATACATTTTTTTGTAAATATACAAAGTTTTAGAACACCTACTCATTCAAGGGTTTTTCTTTATTTTTACAATTTTCTACATTGTTTCAAAGTTCTTGAAATGTTCCGTATTGACTGACCTTCATGTCTTAAAGTAATGATGGACTGTCATTTCTCTTTGCTTATTTGAGCTGTTCTTCACATAATATGGACTTGGTCTTTTACCAAATAGGGCTATCTTCTGTATACCACCCCTACCTTGTCACAACACAACTGATTGGCTCAAACGCATTAAGAAGGAAAGAAATTCCACAAATTAACTTTTAACAAGGCACACCTGCTAATTGAAATGCATTCCAGGTGACTACCTCATGAAGCTGGTTGAGAGAATGCCAAGAGTGTGCAAAGCTGTCATCAAGGCAAAGGGTGGCTACTTTGAAGAATTTCAAATATAAAATATATTTTGATTTGTTTAACACTTTTTGGGTTACTACATGATTCCATATTTGTTATTTCACAGTTTTGATGTCTTCATGATTATTCTATAATGTAGAAAATAGTTTTAAAAAATAAAGAAAAACCCTTGAATGAGTTGGTGTGTCCAAACTTTTGACTGGTACTGTAACTATAGAATATATTTTATTGTATTATTATTTTCCCCAAACCCTGCCACGCCTCCCCTAATTGGAGTAAACTAAGACAACAAATCTTAGGCTTCTACTTCCAGCTTATACATACTATATACATTTTACGGACACAGTATAGTTTACAATAGTTATCTTTTGTTTGTTTTTAGTCCCATCCTTCAGCTCCACTCAACCCCTCCTATCTATCTCTGAACACCATCAAGTTTTGATTTCTATTTGCCATATATTTTTCAACTGTGCTGTGATGTTTCACAAAATGTCTGAACCTTTCTATTCTTACTGCCATACCAGTGTTAGTGAATATGCCAAAAGGCCAAACCACATTTTGAAAATGATGCTGATATTTAGCCTTTACCAGCCCCATTTACCCCATCGGCCAGTGACCTTCTTCTTCTTCTTCTCACTGAGGTCAGTGGTGCATGAAGATCCCCATAGGGTTGAATCCTCAAGGTACATTTTACGGATCAAATCTTTCCTCTCATTAACAGCCCTCCTCCACATCGCAATTAAATTGGTCTTACTGGTCTATAACGCACACATGAAGGGTCTATGTATGAATTCAATGCAGTCAATGTGAAGTAATTTCAATTTTCCGATTCAAAAAGCATTTATAGTAAGCACTTCATGGTAATTAACTGTGCAGTTTACCACTGATCTAACACCAACATTAAAGGTCTATGTTGGGCTATGAATCAACACAAAACGTGGTTTGGTCTATTGGCATATTCCCCAACACTGGTATGGGAGAAGCTCACGTTTGAGAACAGCCATAATGATGACACTACACTGTATTTTTAAGGTAAATATGACCTCTTGCATAGAATGACATGATTGCACTATAGATGTGCTATGAATATATTTCATTAACCTTTAATAATGCAGTTGGGACCTGTTATAACAATTCATAAAATGATTATAGATGTGTAATGAATGCGTTATACATATATAGTCAAAGTAACTCGTTATCCTACAGGTAAATATATTAGATCTTTAATATGATGAAACAAAACAATGTGAATATATGACAACATATGGAGATAGAAACGTAGAGAAAAGGTAGCCCCGTCAGATCAGGAGTTCCATACACCAGTGTATTAGTGTGCATTATATCCATCCTCAGCCTCTATTGCAATTTCTCTTTAAAAACAGATGGCAGTGGAGTGCAATTGAATCAATAGCATCATTTAAAGTGCATTAATATGTATCACATCAAACATGTATTGGTGTGTTGTTTCCTAAAAGAGAATAACACATATTCAAAATCATATGACAATCCATTATCCAGACAGAGATAGCAATGACTGGGCAAATAATCCTGCTCCCCCAAGTGGCGAAAGGAGAAACAGTAGAGAAATCACATAAACAACAGTGACAGAGCTTTTTTGTATGGGCATATTTGGACACTTACTCATTAGATGTGACATTGCATCAATAAATTTCAATCTGAAGCTTAAAATACAATTCTTAAAAATGGTGGCCTTTTGGACAGCTTCAACCCAAACCCTCAGAGACAGACCTTCCACAGCCTAGATGGTCCAGTCCTGATCCCTAATTAAGCCACTCTACAAATAGGCTTGTGTAAATCTTTCCTTAGAAAACATAAGCCTCTGCTGTCTGCCATTACAGATAAGATGTAGCCTAGTTCCCCTCAGAAGGAGTTTTCCCAAGTGACTATGGCTACTCACTCCAATAAAATGGCTGAGCTGTTACTGTATGTGTAGTAGCGGGGGTTTGAGGACAATTTAAAGCTTGTCCGGAGTGTGTAACTATAATAAATGAAAGTCAAAAGAAGTCTTATCCAGCAACTCCAGCTTCTCAGTGCTCTGTTTGGTCCAAAACTATTTTTCACCAACTCTTTTGCCGCCGGTTGGTTCCCGATTTTCCCAAAATATTCTACCAAGTGTATGAAGGGTAACATGGAGGGTATAATCAGAAGTCACTGAGGATGCTGATGTCAGCAAACTCTTGGCGGTATCTGTGTGAGTACAGGGCCAGGAGGAAGGCCCATTTGAGAGTCAGGAAGCTCCAAACACACGACAGGTACAGGCTCCCCGGGTCAGTCGGAGCTACAGGACGGGAGAGAAAACCTGTCAAAACATTTCTCTACACAGTACAAATTCTCCTAACCATACACACATGCAGTATAGAGCACTGGCATGCAAATAATGAATCTAAATGAGGAAGAGAGACAGAATGCAGGTATTAAATTATAATAATCATAATTTGGTGGGTGCTTATATTTGTCCTGTTTCACACATGTACAAGTGTGTATTATACGTATGTGTGAATTGGAAATGTGTTTTTTTGCATATCCCAACTCCCCCTGAGACACCCTCAGAGAGTGGGGTCACAGCCAGGGTCAGACATTATCAGGATGCTGGTAGTAAAAGATTGGATTATTATTATAAACAACATATATGAACTGTTCTGCATCAGGACAAATTATCGTTCTTCAGTGAGGAAATATTCCAAAAGGTTAATTCACTGGGTAACACTTTACATTAAGGTAAATAATAAACATATAATATAGCTATCACATTTAAAATGTGTGACATGATCCTGTTAGGGTTATAAGAGAGTATGAGCCAAAGAGAGAAAGACTCACATTGCTTCTGTGTGATGGCAAGGGTGAGGAAGGTAGTGAAGGCCACCACAGCTAGTATGGAGAAGAGACCTCCAACGAAGATGAAGAACTTGAGTCCCTTCAGCCATGTGCGCCAGTAGTCCTGCAGGTACATGACGTGGGTGACAAGGGACCAGAATGCCAGCACTCCTGTGGGGGGCAAGAAACGTGGAATACCTCATCATACTCTCCAGAAAGGCAGGCATACTGTGAGACCTCATCATGACTGAACTAGGGCATAGTCACAGTGTGCTAAGTTAGGGAGCACCATCACAGAAAAAGCCATTGGTGAACCAGATGTGAGGGGTCCTTGCTCTAATAAAGGTTGTGATGCAAAATATGATGCAAACAGTTAGCCTATTCAGCCTATTCAATTCACACACTAGTTCAAAAGTTGTACGCAAGTATTAGTTAATCAGGGCAGATCTTTGAGCAATGTTTTTGCTACAGTTAAGTATTACACAAAAACAACATTTTACAGAAACCATGAGAAATATCAAACAGGCTCATGCCAATCATCTGTACTAGCTGAGTGATTTGTATGCACTGACATAGTAGTGGAGGACATTGACAATGCTATTCAACATTGTGGTGAAATTCACATTTAACTACAAGTCCGTCGTCCTATGTTGTTGTGCTGGTGTCATGCCGCTACTGTACCTGACAATCCGCCCATTGCCGCTGTCCATGGTTGTTTGTATGCTATGTTCCAGACCAAAAAAGCTGAAAATCCAACCAGCATTCCAAAGGTAGCATATCCTATACTGACGTATGTTCTACTCTTCCCCATTAACACAGATATGACAATAGCTCTAGGTTGAAAGGTTGAAAAAAAGCTTCTGTAGACGGTCAATAAAAAGGCATAACATGTAGCCTGACAGCTTATAGATCGACACAGTTTACCACATACTAAAATAACTAGGCAGGCCTATGCAACATCAGTCCTGGCTGGTTGCTGTATCCTTAATTCACACGAATTGACTATAAAACAGATTTCAACAACCATCGCTGATTGATACAAACGAATTGATTATCGAACGAAGACAACGCTCCCTACAATTGTATCAAAAACGAAAACCGATTTTAAAAAAAGCAGCCTAAGTGTCAACAAAATAACGACTGTTTATCCCACCCGCCCAGGAATGATCAAGATTGTGTGTTATCTACAAGAACCAACGCTACAGTTTTTCCGTCTTCAGCCAAGAGGCGAGTCAAATTAATTTTAGCCTACTGAGCTTTCTCAAGCAAGCTGTCTTGTATGTTTGGATATTGGGAAACATCCATCATGTAATGTAACCAGACAAAGTTTTTGTCACAGAAATACCTACAAGAAAAGGAAATAAATGGATAAATATGAGATGTTAACTATCTAGCAAGCAATTGAAAGATCTTTGTTCTGAGGAAACCCCCACAAGACAGACCTAAACAGTGCCTCCTGCGGCCCAGAGTTAAACTGTTAATACTAGGCTATTATAAAAAACACAAGGATATTGTGACTTGATGTAGTTACAGTCAGTGGCGGATTGGCCATCTGGCAATTCTGCCAGATTGGCTGGACCATTTTTTAGTTGGCTGGGCTGGTCGAAATTGACACACATATACACACATATATATATATATATATATACATACATACATACATACATACATACATACATACATACATACACACACACATCTTAATTCAAAATCTTGGGCATTAATATGGAGTTGGTCCTCCCTTTCCTGCTACAACAGCCTCCAATCTTCTGGGAATGCTTTCCACTAACTAGATATTGGAACATTTCTGCGGGGACTTGCTTCCATTCAGCCACAAGAGCATTAGTGAGGTCGGGCACTGATTTTGGGCGATTAGGCCTGGCTCGCAGACGGCGTTCCAATTCATCCCATTAGTTGTTCGATGGGGTTGAGGTCTGGGCTCTGTTCAGGTCAGTCAAGTTCATCCACACTGATCTTGACAAACCATTTCTGTATGGACCTCGCTTTGTGCACAGGGGCATTGTCATTCTGCAACAGGAAAGGGCCTTCCCCAAACTGTTGCCACAAAGTTGGAAGCACAGAATCGTGTCTAGAATGTCATTGTATGCTGTAGAGTAAAGATTTCCCTTCACTGGAACTAAGTGGACTAGCCCGAACCATGAAAAACAGCCCCAGTCCATTATTCCTCCTCCACCAAACTTTACAGTTGGCACTATGCATTGGGTCAGGTAGCGTTCTCCTGGCATCATGTCCGTCGGACTGCCAGATGGTGAAGCATCACTCCAGAGAACGTGTTTCCACCACTCCAGCCGACGCTTGGTATTGCGCATGGTGATTTTAGGCTTGTGTGCGGCTGCTCGGCCATGGAAACCCGACGAACAGTTATTGTGCTGACGTTGCTTCCGGAGGCAGTTTGGAACTCGGTAGTGAGTGTTGCAACCGAAGACAGACAATCTTTACTCGTTACGCGCTTCAGCACTCTGCGGTCCCGTTCTGTGAGCTTGTGAGCCATTGATGCTCCTAGACGTTTCCACAATAACAGCACTTACAGTTGACCGGGGCAGCTCTAGCAGGGCAGAAATTTGACGAACTGACTTGTTAGAAAGGTGTCATCTTATGACGGTGCCATGTTGAAAGTCACTGAGCTCTTCAGTAAGTCGATTCTGCTGCCAATATTTGTCTATGGAGATCGCATGGCTGTGTGCTCGATTTTAAACACCTGTCAGCAACGGGTGTGGCTGAAATAGCCGAATCCACTAATTTGAAGGGGTGTCCACATACTTTTGTATATGTAGTGTGTGTATATATATATATAGTGGCAGATCAGGGGGTTGGGTCAAGACGTTTACACAGATCAGACACGGACAGAGTATGATTAGCTCAGTTTCAAGGGTGTTTATTAATACAATAATTTAAAGAAAAGGTTAGGTCTCCCCCATGAGACCCTCTCCAGGATACTGTCTCCAACTACACAGAAGTTTCCTTACTTTCCCCAGTCCTCTCTCATGTGCTGCCCTTCTGGCAGCTTTATGGGCCTTGCACAGCTGGTGAGCAATCCGCCCTTAATTACTCACCAGCTCCCAATCAGCCCCAATTAGTCCTGTCCGGGGAGCCCGTCGAGACCTGGCACGTCCAGCAGATGGAGCCACCGCCTCGTGATGTATACCCCATCTGTTACCAGGCCTCGACGAGTCAGTCGACGAACGGCCCCTAGTCCCGTATCACATGCATCCGTCTGGACCACCATCGGCACCTGGAAATCGGGCGTTAAGAGAATCGGATGGGAGCACAGCGCTTCCTTCAGACGGCTGAACGCCGCTTCTGTCTCGTCCATCCATTTCACTGTTTTCGGGAGGCGGGCCCTGGTTAGATCGGTGAGGGGGGAAGCTATAGCCGCAAAGTTGGGGATAAACCGGCTATAGTATCCTGCCAGTCCCAGGAAGGACTTGACCTGTGTCTTGGTGCGTGGAACGGGCCAGTCACGTACCGTGTGAACCTTCCTCTCCTTGGGCTTGACGTTCCCCCATCCAATCAAATACCCCAGGTACTCCACCTCCTCGAACCCTAGCTTGCATTTCTTGGGGTTTGCGGTCAACCCGGCTTGTCTGAGCGCGTCCAGCACCGCCTGGAGGCGCGTCAGGTGCTCCTCCCAACCTTGGCTGTGGATGATGATATCATCCAGATAGGCCGCTGCGTACTGCTGGTGGGGTCAAAGCACTCTGTTCATCAGTCACTGGAATGTGGGCGGGGCTCCGTGGAGACCGAACGGGAGCACCCGGTACTGGTACAGACCGTCTGGTGTCGAGAACGCCGTCTTCTCCTAGGAGGAGGCTGCCAATGGTACCTGCCAATATCCTTTGGTCAGGTCAAGGGTGCTGATGTACCGGGCCTTTCCCAATCAGTCGATTAGCTCTTCCACCCTCGGCATGGGGTAGGCGTCGAATACGCTTATGTCGTTCACACCCCGGAAATCATTACAGAAGCGGTGGCTACTGTCCGGTTTGGGCACCAACACGATGGGGCTGCACCATGCACTGTGGGACTCTTCAACGACCCCCATCCTCAGCATAGCCTCCACTTCTTGTTTCACGGCCTTCCGTCGGGCCTCCAGAATTCGATACGGCCTCTTTCTTACTGTTCAATGAGGGTCGTGCGGCCCGGCTTCTCTGAGAACACCGCCGTGTTCCGATCGACAAGCTCCCGGAGCTCTTGCTTCTGGGCCGGGTCGAGGTCCTCACTGCTCGGGACCACCACTGGTACCGTTGGCATCCTGGGTCCCGACCATAACACAAGGCCAAGGCTGTCCTCTCGTGCCACTTCTTCAACAGGTTCACGTGGTAAATCTGTTGAGGTTTCCGTCTCCCCGGTTGCCGTACGCAGTAGTTGACAGGTCCCAGTTTCTCGACCACCTCGTATGGTCTGTGCCATGTTGCCAGGAACTTACTTTCAGCCGTGGGGATCAACACCAACACCCTGTCTCCCACCTGGAATTCTCGAGGCTGGGCTCCCCAATTGTAGACCTGGGCTTGGGCGCGTTGGGCCTTCTCCATATGTTCCCTCACGACTGGCCAATTGGCTGTCATCCGCTCCCACATCGTCTCCACGTGCTCTACCACGCTGCGTAAGGGGGTCGGTTGGGCTTCCCACACCTCCTTGGCGAGGTCCAGTAGGCTACGTGGCCTCTTCCCGTAGAGGAGTTCAGACGGGGAAAACCCAGTGGAGGATTGGGGTACTTCTCAGATTGAGAACATTAGGTGGGGTAGCAGCTGGTCCCAGTTCTTCCCGTCCTGCTCGATGACCTTCCACAGCATCTGTTTGAGCGTTTTGTTAAAGCGCTCAACGAGCCCATCCGTCTGCGGGTGAAAAACGGAGGTCCGGATCTGCTTGATCTGCATGAGGCGGGACATAAACTCTGTACCTTGGTCTGTCAGGATCTCGTTCGGGATGCCCACCCTGCTAAAGAGGTTGAACAGTTCCCGGGCGATTCCCTTGGATACCGCCGCCCGTAGGGGAATGGCCTCGGGATACCGGGTGACATAGTCTACTATTACCAAGATGTACCTGTGTCCTCGTGCAGTCTTTACCAGGGGTCCCACTATGTCCATGGCGATGCGTTCAAAGGGCACCCCGATGATCGGCAGGGGGACCAGAGGGTTTTGGAAGTGTGCTTTCGGGGCAGTGAGTTGACACTCTGGGCAGCTGCGACAGTAGTCTTCCACGGCCCTCCTCCCGGGTCTTCTCCATTCCCAGGTGCGCCCCCAACAGGTGGGTGTGGGCCAGCTGAAGAACGTTTCCCACGTACCGTCGGGGCAGCAACAATACCTCTCGAAGTTCCCCCTGTTGGCGTGACACCTGATACAAAAGGTTATTCTTAATTTGGAAATGAGGGTATCGCCAGTCACTTACCCCCGGAAGTAGCTGTCCATCCACCGCTATCACTTGGGCTGCAGCAGCTTTCAAATTCGGATCCTCCCACTGGGCCGTGAAGAATTGTCCCCTCAGTTGGCCCCCAACGGGGATCTCGACTGGCCCCTCGAAATCGAGAAGGGGGAGGATGGGCTCCTCCTCCAGTGGTTCCCCAGGGGGTTCGGGTTCCGGCTCCCCCTCCGACTCTGACATCCGGACCCGTAGAGTCAGGTTGGTTAACCGGTGGCGTCCTGGCCGCACAGGCGAGGGGTTGTCCCCGCTCTTTTCTTCAACTCGTGCCCCCATAGGGCCGCGAACAGCGGACAATCCCGTCCCACTGGATAGGTACCGGCAGCTCTGGTACTGCACCCACCATCATCTGGCAGCTTCCTTGTGGTGTCACGATGTTGGTCCATACGGCGGGGTACCACTTTGTGTCACCGTGAACACAGGAAATTGACATCTCCTTACCCTGTTTGGTCTCCTGGTTCAGCAGGCTTGTGTAACTATGCTTCCGGAGTCTAATAGCGCTTCCATGTCGTCTCCGTCAACCTTCACCGGGACCATGGGTGCAGTTGATTCATGGTGCGCCCAACAGGAGGTGACATAGTTCACGGCGTGACCCACCTGGCTGATGGCATCAACTCCTCTCGAGCAGGGCAATTCCAGGCAATGTGCCCCCGGGCGCCACACTCAAAACTCCTCCGTTGGTCTCCATCTACCTGGGGTCGTCGGTGGTGGGTCGGCCCTTCCCCAGCCATCTCTCCACGGGTTTGCGGTCCCTTGGCCCTGCCGACTGTTGGTTCGGGGTACACCGCGGTGGGGTTGTCCTTTCGTCCCATCGCACAGGTCGCCGACTCATCATGGTTCCCCCTCTGTAGGGCCTGAGTGTTCTGATGTGTCTCCACGGCTTCCAGGAGGCCCTCCAAGGTCTTGGGCGCGCTTAGGCTTCATGTCGTGGGGTAGCGCCCGTACGAAGCGATCCAGGACCACTTTGTCGAGGAGGGAGAGGGTGGTTATGTCGGTTAGGAGCCATGCCCTGGTGACGCGCAGAAGGTCGCTCATCTGGGCTCGGGGGGATGCGTTGTCAACCTCCAGTCGTGGAACCGTTGAGCCCGATGGGCCAGGCTGTACCCGTAGCGACTGAGTATCTCCCGTTTGAGTCCGTTGTAGTTAGCCACCTGTTCGTCGTTCAGGTCCCAATATGCCTTTTGGGCATTCCCAGAGAGGAACGGGGCCAGCAGACTTGCCCACTTCGGCCTTGGCCATTCCTCCCGTAGCGCTGTCCATTCAAACGTACAGAGGTATGTTTCAATGTCATCGTCTTCCGTTAGATTGATTAAAAACTGGTTGGGATGGGATTCAGGAGACGCTCCTCCTTGCAGCTTCGCTGTTCCTCCAGCGTTCGTTCCTGAACCGCCTGTTGTGCTTGTTGGGCCCGGACGAACTGAGCTATCAATTCATCCATGCTGATGCTGTGTAAACGTCAACCCTGATCTGACCACGTTATCAAGATGCCCATATTCTCCACCACTTGTGGCAGATCAGGGAGTTGGGTCAAGATGTTTACACAGATCAGACACGGACAGAGTATGATTAGCTCGGTTCAAGGGTTTTTATTAATAAAATAATCAAAAGAAAAGGTTAGGTCTCCCCCATGAGACCCTCTCCAGGATACTGTCTCCAACTACATGGAAGTTACCTTACTTTCCCCAGTCCTCTCTCATGTGCTGCCCTTCTGGCAGCTTTATGGGCCTTGCACAGCTGGTGAGCAATCCGCCCTTAATTACTCACCAGCTCCCAATCAGCCCCAATTAGTCCTGTCCGGGGAGCCCGTCGAGACCTGGCACGTCCAGCAGATGGAGCCACCACCTCGTGAGGTATACTCCATCTGTTACCAGGCCTCGACGCAGTCTCCCCCTGGTGGCTGACCTGCTGTACGCCACATATATATATATATATATATATATATATATATATATATATATATATATACAGTGGGGGAAAAAAGTATTTAGTCAGCCACCAATTGTGCAAGTTCTCCCACTTAAAAAGATGAGAGAGGCCTGTAATTGTCATCATAGGTACACGTCAACTATGACAGACAAAATGAGAAAAAATTATCCAGAAAATCACATTGTAGGATTTTTAATGAATTTATTTGCAAATTATGGTGGAAAATAAGTATTTAGTCACCTACAAACAAGCAAGATTTCTGGCTCTCACAGACCTGTAACTTCTTCTTTAAGAGGCTCCTCTGTCCTCCACTCGTTACCTGTATTAATGGCACCTGTTTGAACTTGTTATCAGTATAAAAGACACATGTCCACAACCTCACACAGTCACAACTCCACTATGGCCAAGACCAAAGAGCTGTCAAAGGACACCAGAAACAATATTGTAGACCTGCACCAGGCTGGGAAGACTGAATCTGCAATAGGTAAGCAGCTTGGTTTGAAGAAATCAACTGTGGGAGCAATTATTAGGAAATGGAAGACATACAAGACCACTGATAATCTCCCTCGATCTGGGGCTCCACGCAAGATCTCACCCCGTGGGGTCAAAATGATCACAAGAACGGTGAGCAAAAATCCCAGAACCACACGGGGGACCTAGTGAATGACCTGCAGAGAGCTGGGACCAAAGTAACAAAGCCTACCATCAGTAACACACTACGCCGCCAGGGACTCAAATCCTGCAGTGCCAGACGTGTCCCCCTGCTTAAGCCAGTACATGTCCAGGCCCGTCTGAAGTTTGCTAGAGTGCATTTGGATGATCCAGAAGAGGATTGGGAGAATGTCATATGGTCAGATGAAACCAAAATAGAACTTTTTGGTAAAAACTCAACTCGTCGTGTTTGGAGGACAAAGAATGCTGAGTTGCATCCAAAGAACACCATACCTACTGTGAAGCATGGGGGTGGAAACATTATGCTTTGGGGCTGTTTTTCTGCAAAGGGACAAGGACGACTGATCCGTGTAAAGGAAAGAATGAATGGGGCCATGTATCGTGAGATTTTGAGTGAAAACCTCCTTCCATCAGCAAGGGCATTGAAGATGAAACATGGCTGGGTCTTTCAGCATGACAATGATCCCAAACACACCGCCCGGGCAACGAAGGAGTGGCTTCATAAGAAGCATTTCAAGGTCCTGGAGTGGCCTAGCCAGTCTCCAGATCTCAACCCCATAGAAAATCTTTGGAGGGAGTTGAAAGTCCGTGTTGCCCAGCGACAGCCCCAAAACATCACTGCTCTAGAGGAGATCTGCATGGAGGAATGGGCCAAAATACCAGCAACAGTGTGTGAAAACCTTGTGAAGACTTACAGAAAATGTTTGACCTGTGTCATTGCCAACAAAGGATATATAACAAAGTATTGAGAAACTTTTGTTATTGACCAAATACTTATTTTCCACCATAATTTGCAAATAAATTCATTACAAATCCTACAATGTGATTTTCTGGATTTTTTTTTCTCATTTTGTCTGTCATAGTTGACGTGTACCTATGATGAAAATTACAGGCCTCTCTCATCTTTTTAAGTGGGAGAACTTGCACAATTGGTGGCTGACTAAATACTTTTTCCCCCCACTGTATATAAAAGTATTTGATCCCCTGCTGATTTTGTACGTTTGCCCACTGACAAAGACATGATCAGTCTATAATATTAATGGTAGGTTTATTTGAACAGTGAGAGACAGAATAACAACAACAAAATCCAGAAAAACACATGTTATAAATTGATTTGCATTTTAATGAGGGAAATAAGTATTTGACCCCTCTGCAAAACATGACTTAGTACTTGGTGGCAAAACCCTTGTTGGCAATCACAGAGGTCAGACGTTTCTTGTAGTTGGACACCAGGTTTGCACACATCTCAGGAGGGATTTTGTTCCACTCCTCTTTCCAGATCTTCTCCAAGTCATTAAGGTTTCGAGGCTGACGTTTGGCAACTCGAATCTTCAGCTCCCTCCACAGATTTTCTATGGGATTAATGTCTGGAGACTGGCTAGGCCACTCCAGGACCTTAATGTGCAGTGGGGAGAAGAAGTATTTGATACACTGCCGATTTTGCAGGTTTTCCTACTTACAAAGCATGTAGTGGTCTGTAATTTTTATCATAGGTACACAACTGTGAGAGACGGAATCTAAAACAAAAATCCAGAAAATCACATTGTATGATTTTTAAGTAATTAATTTGCATTTTATAGCATGACATAAGTATTTGATCACCTACCAACCAGTAAGAATTCCAGCTCTCACAGACTTGTTAGTTTTTCTTTAAGAAGCCCTCCTGTTCTCCACTCATTACCTGTATTAACTGCACCTGTTTGAACTCATTACCTGTATAAAAGGCACCTGTCCACACACTCAATCAAACAGACTCCAACCTCTCCACAATGGCCAAGACCAGAGAGCTGTGTAAGGACATCAGGGATAAAATTGTAGACCTGCACAAGGCTGGGATGGGCTACAGGACAATAGGCAAGCAGCTTGGTGAGAAGGCAACCACTGTTGGCGCAATTATTAGAAAATGGAAGAAGTTCAAGATGACGTCAATCACCCTCAGTCTGGGGCTCCATGCAAGATCTCACCTCGTGGGGCATCAATGATCATGAGGAAGGTGAGGGATCAGCCCAGAACTACACAGCAGGACCTGGTCATTGACCTGAAGAGAGCTGGGACCACAGTCTCAAAGAAAACCATTAGTAACACACTACGCCATCATGGATTAAAATCCTGCAGCGCACGCAAGGTCCCCCTGCTCAAGCCAGCGCATGTCCAGGCCTGTCTTAAGTTTGCCAATGACCATCTGGATGATCCAGAGGAGGAATGGGAGAAGGTCATGTGGTCTGATGAGACAAAAATAGAGCTTTTTTGTCTAAACTCCACTCGCCGTGTTTGGAGGAAGAAGAAGGATGAGTACAACCCCAAGAACACCATCCCAACCGTGAAGCATGGAGGTGGAAACATCATTCTTTGGGGATGCTTTTCTGCAAAGGGGACAGGACGACTGCACCGTATTGAGGGGGAGGATGGATGGGGCCATGTATCGCGAGATCTTGGCCAACAACCTCCTTCCCTCAGTAAGAGCATTGAAGATGGGTTGTGGCTGGGTCTTCCAGCATGACAACGACCCGAAACACACAGCCAGGGCAACTAAGGAGTGGCTCCGTAAGAAGCATCTCAAGGTCCTGGAGTGGCCTAGCCAGTCTCCAGACCTGAACCCAATAGAAAATCTTTGGAGGGAGCTGAAAGTCCGTATTGCCCAGCGACAGCCCCGAAACCTGAAGGATCTGGAGAAGGTCTGTATGGAGGAGTGGGCCAAAATCCCTGCTGCAGTGTGTGCAAACCTGGTCAAGACCTACAGGAAACGTATGATCTCTGTAATTGCAAACAAAGGTTTCTGTACCAAATATTAAGTTCTGCTTTTCTGATGTATCAAATACTTATGTCATGCAATAAAATGCAAATTAAATAATTTAAAATCATACAATGTGATTTTCTGGATTTTTGTTTTAGATTCCGTCTATCACACTTGAAGTGTACCTATGATAAAAATTACAGACCTCTACATGCTTTGTAAGTAGGAAAACCTGCAAAATCGGCAGTGTGTGAAATACTTGTTCTCCCCACTGTATATATATGAGTACCAGTCAAAAGGTTGGACACAGCTACTCATTCAAGAGTTTTTCTTAATTTTTTACTATTTTATACATTGTAGAATAATATTGAAGACATCAAAACTATAACATAACACATATGGAACCATGTAGTAACCCAAAAAGTGTTCAACAAATCAAAATATTTTATATTTGAGATTCTTCAAAGTAGCCACCCTTTACCTTGATGACAGCTTTGCACACTCTTGACATTCTCTCAACTAGCTTCATGAGGTAGTCACCTGGAATGCATTTCAATTAACAGGTGTGCCTTCTTAAAAATTGATTTGTGGAATTTCTTTCCATCTTAATACGTTTGAGCCAATCAGTTGTGCTGTGACAAGGTAGGGGTGGTATACAGAAGATAGCCCTATTTGGTAAAAGACCAAGTCCATAGTATGGCAAGAACATCTCAAATAAGCAAAGAGAAACGACAGTCCATCATTACTTTAAGACATGAAGGTCAGTCAATCCGGAACATTTCAAGAACTTTGAAAGTTTCTTCAAGTGCAGTCGCAAAAACCATCAAGCGCTATGAAACTGGCTCTCATGAGGACCGCCACAGGAAAGGAAGACCCAGAGTTACCTCTGCTGCAGAGGATAAGTTCATTGGAGTTACCAGCCTCAGAAACTGCAGCCCAAATAAATGCTTCACAGAGTTCAATAACAGACACATCTCAACATCAACTGTTCAGAGGAGACTGTGTGAACCACTACTAAAGGACACCAATAAGAAGAAAAACTTGCTTGGGCCAAGAAAAACACGAGCAATGGACATTAGTCCGATGGAAATCTGTCCTTTGGTCTGATGAGTCCAAATTTGAGATTTTTGGTTCCAACCGCCGTGTCTTTGTGAGACGCAGAGTAGGTGAACGGATGATCTCTACATGTGTGGTTCCCACCGTGAAGCATGGAGGAGGAGGTGTGGTGGTGTGGGGGAGCTTTGCTGGTGACACTGTTGGTGATTTATTTAAAATGCAAGGCACACTTAACCAGCATGGCTACCACAGCATTCTGCAGTGATACGCCATCCCATCTGGTTTGTGCTTAGTGGGACTATCATTTGTTTTTCAACAGGACAATGAACCAAAACTCACCTCCAGGCTATGTAAGGGCTATTTGAAGGAGCGTGATGGAGTGCTGCATCAGATGACCTGGCCTCCACAATCACCCGACCTCATCCCAATTGAGATGGTTTGGGATGAGTCGGACCACAGAGTGAAGGAAAAGCAGCCAACAAGTGTTCAGCAGGTGAAGCTGGTTGAGAGAATGCCAATAGTGTCATGAAGGCAAAGGGTGGCTACTTTGAAGAATCTCAAATATAAAATATATTTTAATTTGTTTAACACTTTTTTGGTTGCTACATGATTCCATATGTGTTATTTCATAGTTTTTATGTCTTCACTATTATTCTACAATGTAGAAAATAGTTTTAAAAAATAAAGAAAAACTCTTGAATGAGTAGGTGTGTCCAAATGTTTGACTGTTTATAAAACAATGAAAATGTTGATGCATGCATGTCACACCCTGGCTCTGGGGACTCTATATGTTGAGCCAGGGTGTGTAGATTCTATGTGTTTGTGTTCTGTGTTTGAGTTCTAGTTGTTTCATTTCTATGTTGGCCAGTGTGGTTCTCAATCAGAGGCAACAAGTGTCAGCTGTTGCTGGTTGTCTCTGATTGGGACCCACATTTAAACAGGCTGTTTTCCCACAGTAGTTGTGGGATCTTGTTCCGTTTGGTTTGTTCCGTGTTGGTTGTGTTAAACCTAGGACTTCACGTGTCGTTATCGTTTGTTGTTTTGTTATTATTATCACTAAAGATAATAAAATATGTTTGCTCATCACGCTGCGCCTTGGTCTACTCCGTTCAACGATCGTGACAGAAGATCCCACCATACAAAACATTTTTAGGGGGGGGCACATGGCATGGACGACGGGGCTGCTGGAGGCAGAGAAGGGGCGAGTTCGTGGACGAGGTGAGAAGGCCACCGGGTTACGGGAGCCATTGGTAAGAAAAGGGAAGGAAGATGTAGAGGCACGGCGAGAGGTACTGAGGTGTATTGCCAGTCCGGTCCGGCCCGTTCCTGATTCCCGTTTAAGGCCAGTGGTGTGTGTTCCCAGTACGGTCCGGCCTGTTCCTGTCCCTCGCACCAAGCCTACGGTGCGCGTCGCCAGCCCGGCCTGTTCCTGCCACTCGCACCAAGCCAGGGGTGCGAGTCGTCAGCCCGGTACGGCCTGTTCCTGCTCCCCGCACCAAGCTAATGGTGTGCGTCGCCAGCCCGGCCCGGCCTGTTCCTGCCACTCGCACCAAGCCAGGGGTGCGAGTCGTCAGCCCGGTACGGCCTGTTCCTGCTCCCCGCACCAAGCTAATGGTGTGCGTCGCCAGCCCGGTCCGGCCTGTTCCTGCTCCCCGCACCAAGCTAATGGTGCGCGTCGCCAGCCCGGCCCGGCCTGTTCCTGCCCCTCGCACCAAGCATACGGTGCACGTCGCCAGCCCGGCCCGGCCTGTTCCTGCTCCCCGCACCAAGCTAATGGTGCGCGTCGCCAGCCCGGCCCGATCTGTTCCTGCTCCCCGCACCAAGCTAAGGGTGCGCGTCGCCAGCCCGGCCCGGCCTGTTCCTGCTCCCCGCACCAAGCTAATGGTGTGTGTCGCCAGCCCGGCCCGGCCTGTTCCTGCCACTCGCACCAAGCCTACGGTGTGCGTCGCCAGCCCGGCCCGGCCTGTTCCTGCCCCTCGCACCAAGCCTACGGTGCGCGTCGCCAGCCCGGCCCGGCCTGTTCCTGCTCCCCGCACCAAGCCTACGGTGCGCGTCGCCAGCCCGGCCCGGCCTGTTCCTGCTCCCGCACCAAGCCTACGGTGTGCGTCGCCAGCCCAGCCCGGCCTGTTCCTGCCACTCGCACCAAGCCTATCAATCAATCAATCAATTTTATTTTATATAGCCCTTCTTACATCAGCTAATATCTCGAAGTGCTGTACAGAAACCCAGCCTAAAACCCCAAACAGCTAGTAATGCAGGTGTAGAAGCACGGTGGCTAGGAAAAACTCCCTAGAAAGGCAAAACCTAGGAAGAAACCTAGAGAGGAACCAGGCTATGAGGGGGTGGCCAGTCCTCTTCTGGCTGTGCCGGGTGGAGATTATAACAGAACCATGCCAAGATGTTCAAAAATGTTCATAAGTGACAAGCATGGTCAAATAATAATCAGGAATAAATCTCAGTTGGCTTTTCATAGCCGATCATTAGAGTTTAAAACAGCAGGTCTGGGACAGGTAGGGGTTCCATAACCGCAGGCAGAACAGTTTAAACTGGAATAGCAGCAAGGCCAGGCGGACTGGGGACAGCAAGGAGTCACCACGGCCGGTAGTCCCGACGTATGGTCCTAGGGCTCAGGTCTCTCAGTTGGCTTTTCATAGCCGATCATTTAGAGTTGAAAACAGCAGGTCTGGGACAGGTAGGGGTTTCGTAGCCGCAGGCAGAACAGTTGAAACTGGAATAGCAGCAAGGCCAGGCGGACTGGGGACAGCAAGGTGTCATCATGCCCGGTAGTCCTGACGTATGGTCCTAGGGCTCAGGTTCTCAGAGAGAAAGAGAGAACGAGAGAATTAGAGAGAGCATACTTAAATTCACACAGGACACTGGATAAGACAGGAGAAGTACTCCAGGTATAACCAACTAACCCCAGCCCCCGACACATAAACTACTGCAGCATAAATACTGGAGGCTGAGACAGGAGCGGTCCGGAGACACTGTGGCCCCATCCGAAGAAACCCCGGACAGGGCCAAACAGGAAGGATATAACCCCACCCACTCCGCCAAAGCACAGCCCCGCACCACTAGAGGGATATCCCCAACCACCAACTTACAATCCTGAGACAAGGCCGAGTATAGCCCACAGAGGTCTCCACCACAGCACAAACCAAGGGGGGGGCGCCAACCCAGACAGGAAGATCACGTCAGTAACTCAACCCACTCAAGTGACGCACCCTCCCAGGGACGGCATGAAAGAGCACCAGCAAGCCAGTGACTCAGCCCCTGCAACAGGGTTAGAGGCAGAGAACCCCAGTGGAGAGGGGAACCGGCCTGGCAGAGACAGCAAGGGCTGTTCGTTGCTCCAGCCTTTCCGTTCACCTTCACACTCCTGGGCCAGACTACACTCAATCATATGACCTACTGAAGAGATAAGTCTTCAGTAAAGACTTAAAGGTTGAGACCGAGTCTGCGTCTCTCACATGGGTAGGCAGACTGTTCCATAAAAATGGAGATCTATAGGAGAAAGCCCTGCCTCCCGCTGTTTGCTTAGAAATTCTAGGGACAATTAGGAGGCCTGCGTCTTGTGACCGTAGCGTACGTATTGGTATGTACGGCAGGACCAACTCGGAAAGATAGGTAGGAGCAAGCCCATGTAACGCTTTATAGGTTAACAGTAAAACCTTGAAATCAGCCCTTGCCTTAACAGGAAGCCAGTGTAGGGAAGCTAGCACTGGAGTAATATGATCAAATTTCTTGGTTCTAGTCAGGATTCTAGCAGCCGTATTTAGCACTAACTGAAGTTTATTTAGTGCTTTATCCGGGTAGCCGGAAAATAGAGCATTGCAGTAGTCCAATCTAGAAGTAACAAATGCATGGATCAATTTTTTTTTTTTTTTTTTGGACAGAAAATTTCTGATTTTTGCAATGTTACGTAGATGGAAAAAAGCTGTCCTTGAAACAGTCTTGATATGTTCGTCAAAAGAGAGATCAGGGTCAAGAGTAACGCCTAGGTCCTTCACAGTTTTATTTGAGACGACTTTACAACCATCAAGATTAATTGTCAGATTTAACAGAAGATCTCTTTGTTTCTTGGGACCTAGAACAAGCATCTCTGTTTTGTCCGAGTTTAAAAGTAAAAAGTTTTCAGCCATCCACTTCCTTATGTCTGAAACACAGGCTTCTAGCGAGGGGCAATTTTGGGGGCTTCACCATGCTTCATTGAAATGTACAGCTGTGTGTCATCCGCATAGCAGTGAAAGTTAACATTATGTTTTCGAATAACATCCCCAAGAGGTAAAATATATAGTGAAAACAATAGTGGTCCTAAAAACGGAACCTTGAGGAACACCGAAATGTACAGTTGATTTGTCGGAGGACAGACCATTCACAGAGACAAACTGATATCTTTCCGACAGGTAGGATCTAAACCAGGCCAGAACTTGTCCGTGTAGACCAATTTGGGTTTCCAGTCTCTCCAAAAGAATGTGGTGATCGATGGTGTCAAAGGCAGCACTAAGGTCTAGTAGCACGAGGGACAGATGCAGAGCCTCGGTGGATAGAGAGCTGTTTATTATGTTCAACATAGGAGGGCCAAGCACAGGGAAGCAGCTCTTCAGCAGTTTAGTAGGAATAGGATCCAGTATGCAGCTTGAAGGTTTAGAGGCCATGATTATTTTCATCATTGTGTCAAGAGATATAGTACTAAAAACACTTAAGTGTCTCTCCCGATCCCAGGCCCTCGCAGAGTCTGTGCAGATCCAGGACAGCTAAGCCCTGGAGGAATACGCAGATTCAAAGAGGAGTCCGTAATTTGCTTTCTAATGGTCATGATCTTTTCCTCAAAGAAGTTCATGAATTTATCACTGCTGAAGTGAAAACCATCCTCTCTTGGGGAATGCTGCTTTTTAGTTAGCTTTGCAACAGTATCAAAAAGAAATTTTGGATTGTTCTTATTTTCCTCGATTAATTTGGAAAAGTAGGATGATCGAGCAGCAGTGAGGGCTCTTCGGTACTGCACGGTACTGTCTTTCCAAGCTAGTCGGAAGACTTCCAGTTTGGTGTGGCGCCATTTCGCTCCAATTTCCTGAAGCTTGCTTCAAAGCTCGGGTATTTTCTGTATACCAGGGAGCTAGTTTCTTATGACAAATGTTTTTCGTTTTTAGGGGTGCAACTGCATCTAGGGTATTGCGCAAGGTTAAATTGAGTTCCTCAGTTAAGTGGTTAACTGATTTTTGTCCTCTGACGTCCTTGGGTAGGCAGAAGGAGTCTGGAAGGGCATCAATGAATTTTTGTGTTGTCTGAGAATTTATAGCACGACTTTTGATGCTCCTTGGTTGGGGTCTGAGCAGATTATTTGTTGCGATTGCAAACGTAATAAAATGGTGGTCCGATAGTCCAGGATTTTGTGGAAAAAACATTAAGATCTACAACATTTATTCCATGGGACAAAACTAGGTCCAGAGTATGACTGTGGCAGTGAGTAGGTCCAGAGACATGTTGGACAAAACCCACTGAGTCGATAATGGCTCCGAAAGACTTTTGGAGTGGGTCTGTGGACTTCTCCATGTGAATATTAAAATCACCAAAAATTAGAATATGATCTGCTATGACTACAAGGTCTGATAGGAATTCAGGAAACTCAGAGAGGAACGCTGTATATGGCCCAGGAGGCCTGTAAACAGTAGCTATAAAAAGTGATTGAGTAGGCTGCATAGATTTCATGACTAGAAGCTCGAAAGATGAAAACGTCATTTTTTTTTGTAAATTGAAATTTGCTATCGTAAATGTTAGCAACACCTCCGCCTTTGCGGGATGCACGCGGGAATATGGTCACTAGTGTAACCAGGAGGTGAGGCCTCATTTAACACAGCAAATTCATCAGGCTTAAGCCATGTTTCAGTCAGGCCAATCACATCAAGATTATGATCAGTGATTAGTTCATTGACTATGACTGCCTTTGAAGTGAGGGATCTAACATTAAGTAACCCTATTTTGAGATGTGAGGTATCACGATCTCTTTCAATAATGGCAGGAATGGAGGAGGTCTTTATCCTAATAAGATTGCTAGGGGTGAACACCACCATGTTTAGTTTTGCCCAACCTAGGTCGAGGCACAGACACAGTCTCAATGGGTATGGCTGAGCTGACTACACTGACTATGCTATTGGCAGACTCCACTAAGCTGGCAGGTTGGCTAACAGCCTGCTGCCTGGCCTGCACCCTATTTCACTGTGGGGCTAGAGGAGTTAGAGCCCTATCTATGTTGGTAGATAAGAGGAGAGCACCCCTCCAGCTAGGATGGAGTCCGTCACTCCTCAGCAGGTCAGGCTTGATCCTGTTTGTGGGTGAGTCCCAGAAAGAGGGCCAATTATCCACAAATGTTATCTTTGGGAGGGGCAGAAAACAGTTTTCAACCAGCGATTGAGTGCTGAGACTCTGCTGTAGAGCTCGTCACTTCCCCCTAACTGGGAGGGGGCCAGAGACAATTACTCGATGCCGACACATCTTTCTAGCTGATTTACACGCTGAAGCTATGTTGCACTTGGTGACCTCTGACTGTTTCATCCTAACATCGTTGGTGCCGACGTGGATAACAATATCTCTATACTCTCTACACTCGCCAGTTTTAGCTTTAGCCAGCACCATCTTTAGATTAGCCTTAACGTCGGTAGCCCTGCCCCCTGGTAAACAGTGTATGATCGCTGGGTGATTCGTTTTAAGTCTAATACTGCGGGTAATGGAGTCGCCAATGACTAGGGTTTTCAATTTGTCAGAGCTAATGGTGGGAGCCTTCGGAGTCTCAGACCCCGTAACGGGAGGAGTAGAGACTAGAGAAGACTCAGACTCAGACTCCGACTCGCCACATAATGGGGAAAACCGGTTGAAGGTTTCTGTCGGCTGAATGAGCGACACCGGTTGAGCATTCCAACAGTATTTCCCTCCAGAAGCCATGAGAAAGTTGTCCGGCTGCGGGGACTGTGCGGGGGATTTATACTAACGTTACTGTCTGTACTTGCTGGTGGCACAGACGCTGTTTCTTCCTTTCCTACACTGATATTACTCTTGCCTAACGATTGCGTCTGAAGCTGGGCTTGTAGCACAGCTATTCTCGCCGTAAGGCGAGAATTCTCCTGTATATTATGAGTACAGCGACTGCAATTAGAAGACATCATGTTAATGTTACTACTTAGCTTCGGGCTGTTGAAGATGTTGATGAACCATGTCCAGATGAAGCGTCCGGAGTGAAAAAAGTTGAATAAGGGAAAAAAGTTGCGATGGAAAAAGGAAAATAACGTAAAGTTGGCAGCTAAAACGCACAGGAAAGTGACTCTTCTGTCTCGGGATAAACGTCCGGGGTGAAAAAGTTTAACGAAAAAGATGAGTGAGGACAAAACTAAAAAGTTGGTAAATTTGTTGAACACAGAGATTAATTAAACGTTTATTAAAAGTAAACGTGAATAGTTTGGCAGGTAGCCAAGTCCTACGATCCGCTCCTACGATGTCCAGTCCAGCCTACGGTGTGCGTCGCCAGCCCGGTCCGGCCCGTTGCTGCTCCACGCACCCAGCCAGGGGTGCGCATCGTCAGCCCGGTCCGGCCCGTTCCGGCTCCACGCACCAAGCCAGGGGTGCGCATCGTCAGCCCGGTCCGGCCCGTTGCTGCTCCACGCACCAAGCCAGGGGTGCGCATCGTCAGCCCGGTCCTGCCCGTTCCTGCTCCACGCACCAAACCAGGGGTGCGCGTCGTCAGTTCGGCACAACCCGTGCCTGGGTCACCGGTGCCTGGTCAGGTACCGGTCAGCTGCTCCACACCGGAGCTTAAGCAATCCGCTCCTACGATGTCCAGTCCAGCTCCAGCCAGCGGGGCCAGACCGGACCAGGGGCGCTACGGGGGGATTATTGGAGGGTGGTGGGCAAGCCCGGAGCCGGAACCACCTCCGAGGAGGAATGCCCACCCAGCCCTCCCCTGTTTGGTTTGTGTTAAGGCGCGGTCGCAGTCCGCGCCTTTGGGGGGGGGGGTACTGTCACACCCTGGCTCTGGGGACTCTATATGTTGAGCCAGGGTGTGTAGATTCTATGTGTTTGTGTTCTGTGTTTGAGTTCTAGTTGTTTCATTTCTATGTTGGCCAGTGTGGTTCTCAATCAGAGGCAACAAGTGTCAGCTGTTGCTGGTTGTCTCTGATTGGGACCCACATTTAAACAGGCTGTTTTCCCACAGTAGTTGTGGGATCTTGTTCCGTTTGGTTTGTTCCGTGTTGGTTGTGTTAAACCTAGGACTTCACGTGTCGTTATCGTTTGTTGTTTTGTTATTATTATCACTAAAGATAATAAAATATGTTTGCTCATCACGCTGCGCCTTGGTCTACTCCGTTCAACGATCGTGACAATGCAACATCTGAGCAGGGGAATGCGACCTTGGTCTCTGGACTGAAATCACATTACAGGCTATAGTCATTTAGTTTAAAATTGTCTAAATGAGATCTGATGAATGTATCAACAAAAAATACAAATAAATCAACCTTATTTTTTCAGGTAAGTTGACTGAGAACACATTTTACAGCAACAACCTGGGAAATAGTTACAGGGGAGAGGAGGGGGGATGAATGAGCAAAATGGAAGCTGGTGATGAGTAGGTGGCCATGATGGTATGAGGGCCAGAGTGGGAATTTAGCCAGGACACCAGGGTTAACACCCCTACTCTTATAATAAGTGCCATGGGATCTTTAATGACCACGGAGAGTCAGGACACCTGTTTAATATCCCATCCTAAAGAAAGAACCCTACACATGGCAATGTCCCCAATCACTGCCATGGGCATTGGGATATTTTTTTAGACCAGAGGATAGAGTGTCTCCTACTGGCCCTCCAACACCACTTCCAGCAGCATCTGGTCTCCCATCCAGGACCAACCTTGCTTAGCTTCGGAGGAAAGCCAACAGTTGGATGCAGGGTGGTATGCTGCTGGCCCAAAGGTACTGTATCTAAAGGTATCTTAATTCTACAGCACAACAAATTATGTGGTTTTATAAATGTATAATATAATAATAGATAATAGGATAAAGACAGAGACCGCTTAGCTCTCCGGTGTGGTTATCATAGTTGTCACGACTTCCTCAGAAGCTGCCTCCCCTCCTTGTTCGGGCAGGCTTCGGCGTTCGTCGTCACCGGCCTTCTAGCCACTGCCGCTCCATATCTCATCATTCCATTTGTCTTGTCTTGTCAATTACACACACCTGGTTCATATTCCCCTCATTAGTACGTGTTTAAGTGTTCCCTCTGCCCCCCTTGTCATTGTGGGTGATTGTTCATTGTGAAGATTAGTAGCTCGGTTGAGCTCAGTATTTTGTATTGCCGGGGTATTTTCCCAGTGTGCATGTTTGTTCCAGTGTCCTGTTTTGCGCACTGGACTAGTTACGCTGGATTACGGAATAAACTCTGTATACTGTGATTTACCCTCCTGCGCCTGGAAATGGAGTCAGCAGGAGAGGAGCGCATGCCTGGAGTGGTGGCACTGGTCCAGGAGCATTCAACAATGCTAGCCAGCTTGGGAGAAGCGATGGATCGGGTTCTCCAGGTCGTCCAACGCCTGGAGAAGAGAGGATCTGATCTGTCGAGACCAGATGGGCAACCGGATCTAGCCACCCACACCCCAGCACCCATTTGCATCCGACAACGGGAGTTCGACGGGACAGCTGCTCTCTGCCAGGGATTCCTCCTCCAACTGGAGCTCTACTTCTCCAGCATCAGGCCGGCCCCATCGGAGCGGGAGAAGGTGTCCGCCCTTGTCTCCTGCCTCTCAGGGAAAGCCCTGTAGTGGGCCAACGCGGTCTGGAACAAAGGAGGAGCCGCGTTGGACAACTACGGGGAGTTCGCTTGCCTCTTTCGGGCTGTCTTCGGTCACCTGCCCGAAGGTCGAGAGGCGGGCGAGCGGCTGGTCCACCTGAGGCAGGGGACGAGGACTGCGCAGGACTTCGCCTTGGAGTTTCGGACTCTAGCAGCTGGGTCCGGGTGGAACGAATGGGCCCTTATCAACCACTTCCGGTGCCATCTGCAGGAGGACGTCCTAAGGGATCTAGCCTGCCGGGACACCATGTTGTCCTTCACGCAACTGGTGGACATGGCCATCCGTTTGGACAACCTGCTGGCGGCCAGAGTACGTCCTGGAGGGGGTCTGCCTGTTCCAACCCCGGCCGACTCGGATCACGAGCTGATGGAGCTGGGTGGAGCGGCGATCCGAGAGAGCAGAGGACGACAGCGCCAGTGTCACTCTGGTGGCACGAAGGGACATTACACCGCACGATGTCGTCAGCGTTCTTTTGGGTCTGGAGGCGGCAGGCATGGCACTCTCGCATCACCCCAGGTATCGAACACCCACACTTGTTCAGAGCCCTCTGCTGCGCACTGTACCCTACCCATCCACTTTCCTGATCACATTGTAGTTCCCCAGTGTAAGGCGCTAGTCGATTCAGGCACAGCTGGAAACTTTATGGACAGGGCATTCTCACACAGTCTAGGCATTTCATTGGTTCCCCTATCCATTCCACTCCCCATCAGAGCACTTGACAGTCGACCATTAGGGTCCGGGTTTGTTAGGGAAGTTACCGCACCAATCACCATGGTTACCCACAGGACTCATTGCGAGCAAGTCACGTTTTTTATCAGCAAGTCACGTTTTTTATCATTGAGTCTGCTGGTTTCCCTGTGGTACTAGGTATCCCTTGGTTAGCACTCTACAACCCCACATTCTCATGGCCACAGAGGGTTCTCACGGGGTGGTCGCGAGTGTGTCAGGGTAGGTGTCTCGGTGTTTCCGTTGGTGCAACCAAGGTGGAAAGTCCAGACAGTACCTCCACCGTGCGCATTCCCCCCGAATACCTTGATTTTGCGCACAAGTTTTCCAAAACGCAGGTGACCAACTTACCACCTCATCGGGCGGGGGATTGCGCGATAGACCTCCGGGTAGACGCTGTGCCTCCCAGGAGTCATGTGTATCCCCTGTCACAGGCTGAAACGGAGGCTATGGAAACATACGTCACAGAGTCCCTGTGCCAGGGGTTTATACGTACCTCCACTTCACCCGCCTCTCAAGTTTATTTTCTGTGAAGAAGAAAGACGGTGGTCTGCGCCCTTGCATTGACTATCGATTACTGAACAAGGAGACGATTCGATTTAGTTATCCTCTCCCCCTCATTCCTTCAGTGATCGAGTCAATGCATGGGGCGTGCTTCTTCACCAAATTAGATCTCCGGAGTGCGTACAACCTGGTGCGTGTCCGAGAGGGGGATGAGTGGAAGACAGCATTCAGCACAACCACGGGGTATTATGAATACCTGGTAATGCCCTACGGTTTGATGAATGCTCCATCCGTCTTCCAGTCCTTTGTGAACGAGGTGTTTCGGGACATGCTTGGTCGCGGTGTAGTGGTCTACATCGATGACATTCTGGTGTATTCCACTACGCGCGCCGAGCATGTGTCCCTGGTTCGCAAAGTGCCGGCCCGACTGTTGGAAAATGACCTATATGCCAATGCAGAAAAGTGTCTGTTTTTCCAGCAGTCCGTCTTCTTCCTCAGATACCGCATTACCACCTCAGGTGTGGAGATGGAGGGAGATCGCATTTCAGCCGTGCGTAATTGGACCGACTCCAACCACGGTTAAGGAGGTGCAGCGCTTTATTGGCTTCGCCAACTACTATCAGAGGTTTATCCGGGGCTTTGGCAAGGTTGCAGCTCCCATTACATCTCTGTTGAAGGGTGGGCTGTCCCGGCTCCGCTGGTCTGCTGAGGCGGACAGGGCCTTCAGTAACCTGAGGGGTCTGTTCACCTCAGCCCCAGTACTGGCCCACCCCGATCCATCACTACCGTTCGTAGTGGAGGTGGATGCGTCCAAGGTAGGGATAGGCGCTGTCCTATCTCAACGCTCGGGCACGTCACCCAAGCTCCACCCCTATGCCTTCTTCTCTAAGAAGCTCAGCCTGGCAGAGCAGAACTACAACGTTGGTGATCGGGAGCTGTTGGCTGTTGTTCGAGCCCTGACCGTGTGGAGGCATTGGCTCGAAGGGGCGAAACACCCTTTCCTTGTTTGGACGGACCACCGTAACCTGGAGTACATCCGGGCAGCGAGGAGGCTGAATCCTCGCCAGGCCAGGTGGGCCCTATTCTTCACCCGGTTTGATTTCACACTATCATGCATCCCGGGTACGAAGAACGTGAAGGCAGACGCATTGTCACGGCTGTATGACACAGAGGAGAGGCCCAGAGACAACACCCCCATACTCCCGGCCTCCTGCATTATGGCGCCGGAAGTATGGGCGATGGACGCGGATATAGAGCAGGCATTACGCACAGAGCCATCTCCACCTCAGTGTCCAGCTGGGCTGCAGTAAGTGCCTGCTCTTATCCGTGACTGTCTGATCTGCTGGGCACACACGTCACCCTCCTCTGGTCACCCAGGTATCGGTCGTACAGTGCGCTGCCTGACTGGAAAGTACTGGTGGCCTACCTTGGCTAAGGACGTGATGGTGTATGTCTCCTCCTGCTCGGTGTGCGCCCAGAGTAAGGCACCTAGGCACCTCCCAGCTGGTAAGTTACAACCTTTACCAGTTCCACAACGACCATGGTCTCACCTGAGTGTTGATTTCCTTACCGATCTTCCCCTCTCCCAAGGTAACACCACCATCCTGGTCGTTGGGGACCGCTTTTCCAAGGCCTGCCGCCCACTTCCTCTGCCCAGTCTCCCCACGGCCCTGCAAACTGCGGAGGCCCTGTTTACACAAGTCTTCCGGCACTACGGGGTACCAGAGGATATAGTGTCTGACCGGGGTCCCCAGTTCACATCCAAGGTCTGGAAGGTGTTCATGGAACGTCTGGGGGTCTCGGTCAGCCTGACCTCTGGTTTCCACCCGAGTCTAATGGGCAGGTGGAACGGGTAAATCAGGATGTGGGTAGGTTTCTGCGGTCCTACTGCCAGGACCGGCCGGGGGAGTGGTCGTGTTCTTGCCATGGGCCGAATATGGCCAGAACTCTCTCCGTCACTCCTCCACTAACCTAACGCCATTCCAATGTGTTTTAGGTTACCAACCGGTAACGCTGACCGCCACCGCAGTGAGGCCCCGGTCTTCGTACCGGGTGACCGGGTCTGGCTCTCGACCCAGAATCTGTCCCTCCACCTGCCCTGCCGGAAGCTGAGCCCACGGTTTGTGGGGCCGTTCAAAGTCCTGAGGAGAATCAACAAGGTTACCTATAGGTTATTACTCCCCCATGATTACCGTATTAACCCCTCGTTTCATGTGTCTCTCCTCAGGCCGGTGGTGGCTGGTCCGCTCCAGGAGTCTGAGGTGGGGGAGGTCCCTCCGCCTCCTCTGGACATCGAGGGGGCCCCGGCGTACTCCGTCCGTTCCATCCTGGATTCGAGGCGTCGGGTGGGGGGCCTTCAGTACCTCGTGGAGTGGGAGAGGTACGGTCCGGAGGAACGGTGCTGGGTCCGGGTGAGGGATATCCTCGATCCCTTCCTGTTGCAGGATTTCCACCGTTGCCATCCGGCTCGCCCTGCTCCGCGTCATCCTGGCCGTCCCCGAGGCCGGGGTCGGTGCGCTGCTGGAGCTGCGCGTCAAGGGGGGGGGTACTGTCACGACTTCCTCCGAAGCTGCCTCCCCTCCTTGTTCGGGCAGGCTTCGGCGTTCCTCGTCACCGGCCTTCTAGCCAATGCCGCTCCATTTCTCATCATTCCATTTGTCTTGTCTTGTCAATTACACACACCTGGTTCAAATTCCCCTCATTAGTACGTGTTAAAGTGTTCCCTCTGCCCTCCTTGTCCTTGTGGGTGATTGTTCATTTTGAGGATTAGTAGCTCGGTTGAGCTCAGTATTTTGTATTGCCGGGGTATTTTCCCTGTGTGCATGTTTGTTCCAGTGCGCCTGTTTTGCGCACTGGACTAGTTACGCTGGATTACGGAATAAACTCTGTTTACTGTGATTTACCCTCCGGCGCCTGACTTCTTCAAATCATGCATCACAATAGTGTGGACTCGACAGTCTTTCACAGAGGTAAACCACATCCTTGCTTTGCTTTAGCAATGTGTTAATATTCAGTATGTGTAACATATTTTTGGATGCATTAATGCACCGACTCCACAAAGACAATGATACACAGATGTTTCTCGCCCTCACTTCCCTCCCTCACTCACCATTATGGTCTCCACCACATCATATCCCAGTAAGTACTACTGTAACACTGTGGCAGTGTAGCAGAGTATGGGGCCATTTTAGGACAACTCCCACAGTGACTACCTTCTCCTCTCCACCGCCACTGTGCTGCCATCCCAAGCTCGTATGGGCACACTAGTCATATCCAATCAGACAGCCACAGGAAGCTCACACACACACACACACACACACACACAAAGATCACAAAACTCACAAACTGTAACTGTGAGGTACCATCAATTGGCATATCAAAAGGAGAGGAGAGTGAAAGACGAAGACAGGTTTGGGCTCTCAGAACAGAACGCGGAGGCTGAAACATGGCAGAGGAGATATCAGGTATGAAGATTTTAGCTTGTTATCGCACATGTATAGACAGACAGACTGTGCAAACTGACAGAAATATAATTTATGAACTTCGGGCAAAATAAGTAATATTTTTTACTCATTGTGGTAATAATTTAGTATGAAGTTAGTTTGTTACACATAAGAATGAACTTGATATTAATGTAAATCAAATCAAATTTTATTTGTCACATGCGCCGAATACAACAGTACAATACCGTGAAATGCTTACTTATGAGCCCTTAACCAACAATGCAGTTCAATAAATTGAGTTAAGAAAATATTTACTAAATAAAATAAAGTAAAAAATAAATAAAAAAGTAACACAATAAAATAACAACAACGAGTCTATATACAGGGGGTACCGGTACCGAGTCAATGTGCGGGGGTACAGGTTAGTCGAGATAATTTGTACATTTAGGTAGGGGTTCGATTATCAGGAGCAGATTGCCTCAGCTCCCCACATGTTGCGTTTCAGGCATAGGACTTTCTAACATTATCAGTTGTGTTTTTGAATCTGTTTCTAACACCTTCTCTCCATCACTGTCTCCTTGTCTGTCAGCATAAGCAGTCCTCCCTTCCTCTATGAGCATAGGGTCAGGTTAATAAATACTCTGACATCCTCTCTCTACTTGCTAACGGGCCAGGCCCAAGGGAGACAACGGGAAGGAAAAGGTGAGAGGGAGGATGGGAAAAGTTCCAGGGTACACTCTTAGAAAAAAAAGGTGCTACCTAGAACCAAAAGGGTTCTTTGGCTGTCCCCATAGGATAACCCTTTGAAGAAACCATTTTGGGTTCCATGTATAACCCTTTTCTATTGGGACAACCGCAGAACCCTTTTGGAACCCCTTTTTTTCTAAGAGTGTATGTACTGTACAGACTTTCAGGACGGGAGTAAAACATTTTTTTTTCAATCTTAGTACAAAACTCCAAACTGGTAACACTTGTAAAGCAGCCAGTCTTACATTCAAAACCTTTCATTGTGCATTCATTTTGTTTATAGACATCTTTCACCACACAACCATTGATCAAAAATATAAGTTTACTGTGAAATATAATCAGTACATTGGTTTAATTACCAAAACACAACATAATGATATCTTTTCAAATTAGTTATTTTAACAACAAGTTAATCCAATAGTAAAAACATTTATTATACAGTACATATTTCAAAATTGCCCTTTGAATGTAGTATGCTACAGTACTGAACATTACAGTATATTACACTGTTTTCACATTAGGCAATACACTTACTTGCAGTACCCATTTCATGCACCTGGGGAAAAACCTTTTGGCATGGCAAATCCAAGCCTGACATAGGTCTGGATTGAAATCATTACATCTGTAGTGTAATCGTGTATTGTATTTTACAGTATTGTATTGTAGTTATGTATTGTAGTGGTCCTGTACGTGGCTCAGTTTATAAGAGCATGGCACTAGCAACACCAGAGTTGTGGGTTCACTTCCCACTGGGGCCACATACCAAAATGTGTGGACTGTTGTCACTTTGGATAAAAATGTCTGCTATGTAAATGTCATATATTATAGTAAATGTATTTTATCAATATAGAAGAGAATCACATCAAAAGTAATGTGAGCATTGCAATGTGAAAGGCAATAACTTTATATTAACATGTACTGCAATGTGAAACATGTATTTCGAGATGAAACACTGATTCAGTTTGGTGAAAAAGTGACTGTATGATTTTGTGTTGTGTACTTAGTCAATTGAAAATGTGGTTAGATGATTTTGATGATCTGTTTTTAGTTTGTACTAAGAGTTGTGAAAATGTACCACATACTTGTGAAAATTGCATCGAAGCGGTGAAAGAAAAATGTCAAAAATAAGTATGAATCACAAAATCCCAAATACAGCAAGACAATAGTGCATATTGTACAGTAATGTAGGTATGTTTCCAGGAACATGGAAAAAGGGAGTCCCATGGTCTGGGGTTTTGTTTCCACAAGGTGCTTGTCCCTGTCCTGTACTGTGTGTGTGTGTGTGTGTGTGTGTGTGTGTGTGTGTGTGTGTGTGTGTGTGTGTGTGTGTGTGTGTGTGTGTGTGTGTGTGTGTGTGTGTGTGTGTGTGTGTGTGTGTGTGTGTGTGTGTGCATTTTAGAGTTGTAACAATGAATCACAACAAAGACAGCTGGCTAGGAGCACATTTCAAATGGGCGTAGATATGATGCAGGAAATCCCACTCCCTTTCCCAGAGGACCTCCTGTATGAGTAAAACACACACACAGTCATACAGACAGACACACACACTTACAGTGATGAGTTGATGACAAGCATCTTCTGGGAAAAAAAACATTGAGAAGTTTTGGTTTATCCAAACTGTAAATCTATGTCGCTTAAACAAACAAACAAGTTCAGTATTCCCACATTACTGACAGAGAGTGAATATGTAATTAATGCACAGATTAAATCAATAATGAGGGGGAGGGGGGATCATATCCCTTCAAACTCATTGGAATTTATATGTCAAAATGACTCACTGTAAGTCCACAGGTCACTCACTTGTAGATGATTTGAGAACAGTGACTAAGACTGTAGTGTGAGGGTGTATTCACTAGGTGGCGGCATTCAATTCCCAAAATGCAAGAGAGGCTAACTGAGGCAGGGGACAGTTTGACAACATCCACATTGACTTTAACCGTGACTGGTGGGTGGTGAAGAGGAGGGGAGAGACACACATTAGCCCCAGAGAACAACCACAGTCATTAAGGTGGTGCTTGATGATGCTTGCTGATTACTGTTTAGCCAACCCTTAGGGCAGAGGTCGGCAACAAGCGGCCCCCCAAAGTTATTTTTAAATACTTTTTAAAATGTTTTTGGTCACAAAAGACTGTAAAATCACCAGGAATTCAGCTAAAAATGTGATTAATTTCTGTTCCCAAGAAACATATGTGATCGTGTCTCAATGTAATTCAAGGTATGAAATGATTGTTATTTTCAAATACAATCTATTTTTAGGCTTAGTTGTGGTCAATTTGCAGTTTACTAATTATTATAATTATGTTCTGGCCCCCCGACCATCTGCTCTGACAAAAATTGTCCCACGGCTGAATCTATTGTAGTTACCTCTGCCTTAGGGCCTAGGCCTAGGCCCAGCTGTTCCTGAGCTCAAACACAGTGTTTCCTGGCTTGTGTTTCAATTTGTTTCCTGATAAAGCAATCATAGGTGTGAAGGGCTTTAATTATCTTCATTCCCTCAGTCCTAACAAAAGTATGATTAGAAAATATTTGTTGGTCATTAAGTAAACTGGATATAGTTTTCCTCAACAGCTGTGTATTAATATAAGCCTTTTGAGTGAGACTAACCCATTCAACAAAACCATTGAACTACAGAATTGAAATAAAACATAAACATTTGCAGCCCTCATGATACTCTGCCATGCAGAGTAACACAATGGCAGTCGCTCTGTGAGATGCTATCTGATGAAGCCTAGCAGCTAGCTACAGCATGTGTTATTCGTTATCGAACAAACTGACGTGTTGACATTCCCCGAGGAGGTCATAAGAATGAAAACTGGATTCCTTCTTCACTGTGAGCATTCTTGAACTAGCATCGTGGAGTCCCTGGAAGGCATTCAGGAGAGATAGAGGGAGAGAGAGAGAGAGAGAGAGAGACAAACACTAGAGCCTTTGAAGCTCACTCAGCCTTCCTTACTGTGTTGTCTGTGCATCCTCACCGCAGACTGTACTTTTTTGTTTATTTGTTTGTTTGGGAATTTTTGGTCTTCTCTAAGCAGGATCGCAGATAAACAAAAAAACATCCTTTGCAGTCCTCAGGAAGTCATATTTGGTAAGATATTGTTGTTGCCTGCTTTTCAGGTGGATTGTTTTCATCAGGAGTACAGGGAGAGGTTTCTTGGCTTGCTTTGAAGGAATGAGACATTTCACGTAGTCTGTAAGTGTTTAATGGGTGCTATTTTTGGGTTAGATGTTTGTTGAACATACATTTTAGTCATTTAGCAGACGCTCTTATCCAGATCGACTAACAGGAGCAATTAGGGTTAAGTGCATTGCTCAAGGGCACATCTACAGATTTTTCACCTAGTCAGCTCGGGGATTTGAACCATCAACTTTTTGGTTAATGGCCCAACGCTCTTAACCACTAGGCAACCTGTTTTGTGAACACCCTTAACTTGCTCACCTACTGTCTAGGGACAGTGATAGAGTGAGGAGGGGTGATATCCAAAACAGAAAAATACTTTGAAGAAAAACAATCTGTGTCTGGGTCGAGATAAATAAACAGAGAGAGTGGTCTGTGACACCATCAGTAGGGTAAGCCACAGGAAGGGCTGCTTCCTGCTGGAACAATGGCTGGGAGAGACCTAGTGTGAATCCCAAATGGCATCCTATTCCCTATATAGTGCACTACTAGTGTCTAAAGTAGTGCACTATAAAATACAGAATAGGGTGCCATTTTGGACTCAGACCAAGTCAAGGGTCTGTCCAGCCTGACATTCTACTGGTTTACATCTCCTAACTCTGCCCTCCAGCTGAACTCTGAAGGATGTTGCCAAGTCAGATTGCCCCCCTCCAACCAGGCCAGGGCATGACAGAAAAACAGAACCAAACTGATTGTATTTCCACAGAACATTACTAGAGGAAACTATAGAGGAAACTAAATGAAATTGTCTTTCCTCTCCCTCTCTCTTCTTTTACCTAGCGACAGCTTCAGCCATGTTCTCCATGGATACCTTCTTCAAATCTATCCTGTGGCCGTCCAGACGGATAACAACAGAGGAGGGGGAAGTAAGTTTATACTGTTTATGCATCAGGTCACCAAGACAACCAAAAGTTCTCCCTCTTCATAACGCAAACACCAAATTCCCCACAACAAAACAAATATCTTAAAGTCCCCATGAGCATCTTTAAAAGCAGAATGGTGTTATCTGAATTGTGAGGAAAAGGTTGGAGTGTTAAGTTCACTACAGCATAATTTGACACTTTTATAATTTAACTATTTCCAGTCTAAATCAAGTATAATCCGCACAAAAAGACAGGACTTACAATGCAATCAATGGTTTACAGACACTGTTTGATAAAATTCATAATTTGAATACCATTACTCACTTAAGAAGCACTGGTAATTGTCGTTCTACAGGTGTGTTATGCTCTGGGTTCAAAGAAAGGTCTGTGGCACACAAATGTGATGTAATGATCAGAAACTGTGAGGTAGTTCAAAACATAAGACTTCATATCAGAGTTGTTCTATATAGGATGTGTAAGGGGAGAAATTGAGAATGTCAATCTTTATATATGGTCCCTTAGCCTTCTCATGTCTACCCTGTTGTTGTTGTTGTTGTTGTCTGTCTGTCCCTGAGGTCATTTATCTGTCTGTGTCCATGAGTCTGTAGCCTTCTGCATAGTTTGCTAAACAGCTGTGGCCACCCTGATAAGTGTCCACACACCCCAATCCACACGCACGCACATAGAGAGAAAGAGAGAGCGAGAGAGAGAGCGAGAGAGCGAGAGAGAGAGCGAGAGAGAAAGAGAGCGAGAGAGCGAGAGAGCGAAAGAGAGAGAGAGAGAGAGAGAGAGAGAGAGAGAGAGAGAGAGAGAGAGAGAGAGAGAGAGAGAGAGAGAGAGAGAGAGAGAGAGAGAGAGAGAGAGAGAGAGAGAGAGAGAGAGAGAGAGAGAGAGAGAGAGAGAGAGAGAGAGAGAGAGAGAGAGAATAAATTCTGTCCATCTCAAAAATCACCTATAAATCAGGGGGAAACTACAGCCCACTGGGCACAGATGTCAATTCAATGTCTATTCCACGTTGGTTCAAGGTAATTTCGTTGAAATTACATGGAAACAACGTTGATTCAACCAGTGTGTGCCCAGTGGGAAGTAACTGACAAAATAATACAGGTGTGGTTCCTGAGTTAATTAAGCAATTAACATTCCATCATGCAAAGGGTCATGTATAAAAATGCTGGGCAGAGGATCTAGATACATTTCCTAACCTCTCTGGATTACAACCAAATTAGGATAAATGTACTATATTAGGTATTGGCCCTCCTGTAGCTCAGTTGGTAGAGCATGGCGTTTGCAACGCCAGGGTTGTGGGTTCGTTTCCCACAGGCGACCAGTATGAAAAAAAATAATAATAATGTATGAACTCACTACTGGATAAGAGCGTCTGCTAAATGTAAAAATGTAAAATACTTATCCTTGAATCCATCTCATCTATCGAACTCAGGTAAAACAGAGTGCTGGAGCTGCAGGGGCTCAGGCTCGACATTGTGGTGTATTTTGGAATCAGATAGGCCTGCCCTAATAGCAAAAAAATGTATTAGAGACCCATACAGAAGTAGGTTATACAAAAAGTTTAGATCAGCTATTGGCGCCGGAGGGGATGGCTGCCGTTTTATGAACTCTTAACCAACCGTGCTATTTTGTGTGTTTTTTCGCATTGTTTGTAACTTATTTTCTACATAATGTTGCTGCTACCGTCTCCTATGACCAAAAGAGCTTCTGGACATCAGAACAGTGATTACTCACCTTGAACTGGACTAATCATTTTTATTTAATGAGTCGGACGAGAGGGATTTGCTCCAGACACCCGACAGGGCCCTCATCCCCGTCATTCGCAGTATAAAGAAAAGGAGATATTGCGGCAGGAGATCAGGGTGCCTGGTAAAGAGCCGGCAACGAGTGGCTAATCTGCCTTTGCCATTGATACTATTGGCTAACTTACAATCGCTTGATAATAAAATGGACGAACTACAAGCACGTACAGTGGGGAAAAAAAGTATTTAGTCAGCCACCAATTGTGCAAGTTCTCCCACTTAAAAAGATGAGAGAGGCCTGTAATTTTCATCATAGGTACACGTCAACTATGACAGACAAAATGAGAAAAAAAATTGCAGAAAATCACATTGTAGGATTTGTAATGAATTTATTTGCAAATTATGGTGGAAAATAAGTATTTGGTCAATAACAAAAGTTTCTCAATACTTTGTTATATACCCTTTGTTGGCAATGACACAGGTCAAACGTTTTCTGTAAGTCTTCACAAGGTTTTCACACACTGTTGCTGGTATTTTGGCCCATTCCTCCCTGCAGATCTCCTCTAGAGCAGTGATGTTTTGGGGCTGTCGCTGGGCAACACAGACTTTCAACTCCCTCCAAAGATTTTCTATGGGGTTGAGATCTGGAGACTGGCTAGGCCACTCCAGGACCTTGAAATGCTTCTTACGAAGCCACTCCTTCGTTGCCCGGGCGGTGTGTTTGGGATCATTGTCATGCTGAAAGACCCAGCCATGTTTCATCTTCAATGCCCTTGCTGATGGAAGGAGGTTTTCACTCAAAATCTCACGATACATGGCCCCATTCATTCTTTCCTTCACACGGATCAGTCGTCCTGGTCCCTTTGCAGAAAAACAGCCCCAAAGCATGATGTTTCCACCCCCATGCTTCACAGTAGGTATGGTGTTCTTTGGATGCAACTCAGCATTCTTTGTCCTCCAAACACGACGAGTTGAGTTTTTACCAAAAAGTTATATTTTGGTTTCATCTGACCATATGACATTCTCCCAATCCTCTTCTGGATCATCCAAATGCACTCTAGCAAACTTCAGACGGGCCTGGACTTGTACTGGCTTAAGCAGGGGGACACGTCTGGCACTGCAGGATTTGAGTCCCTGGCGGCGTAGTGTGTTACTGATGGTAGGCTTTGTTACTTTGGTCCCAGCTCTCTGCAGGTCATTCACTAGGTCCCCCCGTGTGGTTCTGGGATTTTTGCTCACCGTTCTTGTGATCATTTTGACCCCACGGGGTGAGATCTTGCGTGGAGCCCCAGATCGAGGGAGATTATCAGTGGTCTTGTGTGTCTTCCATTTCCTAATAATTGCTCCCACAGTTGATTTCTTCAAACCAAGCTGCTTACCTATTGCAGATTCAGTCTTCCCAGCCTGCTGCAGGTCTACAATTCTGTTTTTTGGTGTCCTTTGACAGCTCTTTGGTCTTGGCCATAGTGGAGTTTGGAGTGTGACTGTTTGAGGTTGTGGACAGGTGTTTTTTATACTGATAACAAGTTCAAACAGGTGCCATTAATACAGGTAACGAGTGGAGGACAGAGGAGCCTCTTAAAGAAGAAGTTACAGGTCTGTGAGAGCCAGAAATCTTGCTTGTTTGTAGGTGACCAAATACTTATTTTCCACCATAATTTGCAAATAAATTCATTAAAAATCCTACAATGTGATTTTCTGGATTTTTTTCTTCTCAATTTGTCTGTTGACGTGTACCTATGATGAAAATTACAGGCCTCTCTCATCTTTTTAAGTGGGAGAACTTGCACAATTGGTGGCTGACTAAATACTTTTTTCCCCACTGTATATCCTACCAACGGGACATTAAAAACTGTAATATCTTATGTTTCACCGAGTCATGGCTGAACGAAGACATGAATAACATTCAGCTGGCGGGTTATACACTGTATCGGCAGGATAGAACAGCAGCCTCTGGTAAGATAAGGGGTGGCGGTCTATGTATATTTGTAAACAACAGCTGGTGCACGATATCTAAGGAAGTCTCTAAGGTTTTGCTCGCCTGAGGTAGAGTATCTCATGATAAGCTGTAGACCACACTATCTATCAAGAGAGTTTTCATCTATATTCTTCGTAGCTGTCTATTTACCACCACAAACCGATGCTGGCACTAAGACCGCACTCAATTTACTGTATACGGCCATAAGCAAACAGGAAAACGCTCATCCAGAGGCGGCGCTCCTAGTGGCCGGGGACTTTAATGCAGGGAAACTTAAATCAGTTTTACCTCATTTCTACAGGCATGTTAAATGTGCAACCAGAGGGAAAAAAACTCTAGACCACCTTTACTCCACACACAGAGACGCGTACAAAGCTCTCCCTCGCCCTCCATTTGACAAATCTGACCATAATTATATCCTCCTGATTCCTGCTTACAAGCAAAAACTAAAGCAGGAAGCACCAGTGACTCTGTCAATAAAAAAAAGTGGTCAGATGAAGCAGATGCTAAACTACAGGACTGTTTTGCTAGCACAGACTGGAATTAGTTCCGGGATTCTTCCGATGGCATTGAGGAGTACAACACATCAGTCACTGGCTTCATCAATAAGTGCATCGATGACGTCGTCCCCACAGTGACTGTACGTACATACCCCAACCAGAAGCCATGGATTACAGGCAACATCCGCACTGAGCTAAAGGGTAGAACTGCGACTTTCAAGGAGCGGGACTCTAACCCGGAAGCTTATAAGAAATCCCGCTATGCCCTCCGACGAACCATCAAACAGGCAAAGCGTCAATACAGGACTAAGATCTAATCGTACTACACCAGCTCCGACGCTCGTCGGATGTGGCAGGGCTTGCAAACTATTACAGACTACAAAGGGAAGCCCAGCCGCGAGCTGCCCAGTGACACGAGCCTACCAGACGAGCTAAATTACTTCTATGCTCGCTTCGAGGCAAGTAACACTGAAACATGCATGAGAGCATCAGCTGTTCCGGACGGCTGTGTGATCACGCTCTCCGTAGCGAATGTGAGTAAGACCTTTAAACAGGTCAACATTCACCAGGACGTGTACTCCGAGCATGCGCTGACCAACTGGCAAGTGTCTTCACTGACATTTTCAACCTCTCCCTGTCTGAGTCTGTAATACCAACATGTTTCAAGCAGACCACCATAGTCCCTGTGCCCAAGAACACTAAGGTAACCTGCCTAAATGACTACCGACCCGTAGCACTCACATCTGTAGCCACGCTGATCCTCAACATGGGGGCCCCTCAGGGGTGCGTGCTCAGTCCCCTCCTGTACTCCCTGTTCACACATGACTGCATGGCCAGGCACAACTCCAACACCATCATTAAGTTTGCCGATGACACAACAGTGGTAGGCCTGATCACCGACAACGACGAGACAGCCTATAGGGAGGAGGTCAGAGACCTGGTCGTGTGGTACCAGGACAACAACCTCTCCCTCAACGTGATCAAGACAAAGGAGATGATTGTGGACTACAGGAAAAAGAAGAGGACCGAGCACGCCCCCATTCTCATCGACAGGGCTGTAGTGGAGCAGGTTGAGAGCTTCAAGTTCCTTGGTGTCCACATCACCAACAAACTAACATGGTCCAAGCACACCAAGACAGTCGTGAAGAGGGCATGACAAAACCACACAGGAGACTGAAAAGATTTGGCATGGGTCCTCTGATCCTCAAAAGGTTCTACAGCTGCACCATCGAGATCATCCTGACTGGTTGCATCACTGCCTGGTATGGCAACTGCTCGGCCTCCGACCGTGTGTACGGCCCAGTACATCACTGGGGCCAAGTTTCCTGCCATCCAGGACCTCTATACCAAGTGGTGTCAGAGGAAGGCCTGTTTATTATCTATGCATAGTCACTTTAATTACTCTACCTACATGTACATATTACCTCAATTACCTCGACTAACCGGTGCCCCCGCACATTGACTCGGTACCGGTACCCCCTGTATATAGACAAGCTATTGTTATTTTTACTGCTGCTCTTTAATTATTTGTTACTTTTATTTTGTATTATTTTATATTGAATTTTTTTGTGTGATTTTTTTTGGTATTCTTTCCTAAAACTGCATTGTTGGTTAAGGGCTTGTAAGTAAGCATTTCACTGTAAGGTTGTACACCTGTTGTATTCGGTGCATGTGACAAATACAATTTGATTTGATTTGATTTGGAATGACTCCCAAAATGCCAATGCAACTGCAATGTTGTGAACAAAAACTAAAAAAAGTCAATTTGCTGCAGTGAATAGAGAATCACATCATTCTGAAGAGACTTTAATGATAATCACTTATCGAGCAGCGGGGAGAGTGACAATCATGCGCCTGTGCTGAAAGAGCAGAGGCTGATTGAAAGTGGGTTGTCGTCTCTCCACAGAGCAGAGGCAGCAACGTCGTGCGAGGTGGCAGGGACATGGCTGAGTTAGTAGCCTAACCAGCAGTCAGGTCGGATACAGAGAATGTAGACTTGTGACTTTCGTGACACAAGGGCAACATGTGTGGATTGAATTGGTCATGCAATGTGCACTGTCAGTATGCAATGTTGTTGTAATGGTCCGGAGTCTGTAACGGGTAGAAATGTTTGGAGGTGCCGTTTTCTACATGCGTTATTACCGCAGATCCACTAACCGGGAAAGTTGTTCTGTTTGATTGGGGAACAAATATGCATCTGTTCCGGAGTTACAATTATCGAGTTTTCCCGGACCGTTATTCTGTGGAAACATCGAGCATTCGAGGCATCAGTTGGGTATGTTATTATTCTTGCCTAGAAATTATATTCTATATGTAGAATGACATTCCTACAGTAGTAAAAAGACAGTAACGTTAGGCTAGTAGGCTGATAATATTGTAGCCTAATAATGATAATCATCATCACTACTCATCATCATCATCATCATCATCATCATCTGCATTAACAACATCAATATTTTTTTGTCTTTGCCACGTGGTATTATTTAGCTTTGAGACGGTCTGATGATGATGACGATAATGCATGATGGTAATGATAATGATGATGAAAGATGATAATGACAATGAATGATGATGATGAATGATAATGATGATGGTGAGTGCTCATGAGTCATAATATCATTCTCCATAAAAACAACTTCTGTCTTATGAAAGTATGACTATGACTGAAAATATGTTCATAATATTCCAACCCATGGCAACAATGTTTTCACAGTAAACTATAGGCCTTCAATAAATAATATAGCCTATTATGTGGATATGTTTTGAGAGTGAAACTCACGGTATAGGTAGTAATGCTGCGCCACAGTAGCCTACTTGATGAAAAGAAGGTGGTGGGAAGTAGAGCAATCTCTACAGAAAGTCTGACTGTGGCTGCACGCATAGCATAGTCATGCACTGTCTCACTGCCTTTCTCACACAATGCACACTTCACTGACCATCCCAGTTACTATAAACATTACAAGAGGAGGGAAGAGGGATCACACTTCAAAACACTGCAGCACTTCTTCAGCATAAGAGCTTATATGATTGTAGCTGATTGTGTGTGATTGTGCTATTGGTGTCTGTGTGAGACGTGTGGGTGGGTGGTGTGCACTGCAGGAGCGTAGAGTGAGGGGCTCTGGAGTAAGAGTCAGACACTATGTTGGTGGAAGAAGAAGGAGGAAGAAGGCTCACCACATCCACTGTGTATGTGTCCCCAAAACAAAAGCAGTGTCTTGCGTTGTATGTAAGCATGTGGAGAATGGTTAGACTGAGCAGAGGACTTCTCTATTGTCTTGAGTATGGAGAGGAAGGTAGCAAAGACCCAGCCAAAGTTTGATTAAACTCTGGTTATTAATAGTGCATTGTTTATTGTTCACCTCAGTCCCCCAACTCAGTTTACAGGGGATACAAGAATGTGTATTTTCCCTCAGACACAGGAAGATTCAGAATAGGGCTCCTCAAGGAGGATCTAAATTTGACTTTGACTTTGTTATTGAATAGGTCAGGAAGATGATACTAATCTAGAGTTATTAATCTAAAGACTGTATGGTTAGCTGAATCAGTGATGACCTTAATGTACTTCGAAAAGTCATAATTCATGAAAAATAAGTTATTTGATTTAAAATGAACAAGGTGCTTTTTGTTAAAAAGTCACAAATACATACACTGTATGTTTGGCAACATCGATGGAGTAGACTAGACACAACACTTTTCCAGGTGCTATTGGGACTTCTATGGAGATATTACTTATTATTACTTCACAAGTAAGAATGAGTGAATAATAGTTTATGAACGGCTATAGATATCATCTTGTAAAGTGAGTTTTTGTGTTTATTTGTTCGATTATTTTGATGTTGTTTGTCTTTAAGTAGCCTATAGTTGATTAATTACATAGGACACCCTATGGCAATGATCTTGTCCTAATCTAGTCCATGTGCTTAATGTTCTTAAAGCCACAGTGCACTAGTGCCTGGCTGGAGGTTCAACTACAACTACAACCCTCTAATAGATAAATAGAGCAATGCTTTCAAACGCCTGAGATTATTCATTGCAATTGCTGTGGGAAGTTGCTAGTGAGGAGGTCTACTAAAAGCTAAACATACAATTCCCTGTTTTTCATTTGATATCTTCGTAAAATACACTTATTACATCGATAATACAGTAAGATATGGAAATATAAAATGATAGGCTTAGAATGGAGATTGAGTTCAGTTGGCTTTATTAGGACCAGAGTACACAGCTGATTCAAATAACCAACTCATCATCAAGCTTTGATTATTTGAATCAGCTGTGTAGTGCTAGGGCAAAAAACGAAACGTGCACCCAGGGGGGGCTCCAGGACCGAGTTTGGGAAACCCTGCCTTAGATCAGGGATTATCAACTAGATTCAGCCGCGGGACACATTTTTCTTGAGGTGGTCAGGGGGCCGGAACATAATTTCAAATATTTACAAACAGATATTTGACTAAAACATAATCATTTCAAACCTTGCTTACATTTGTAAATGAGCACATATTATGTGTGGGAATGCTTTAGAACAGATTTCCAAAATTAAAATCACTTGGAGCTGATTTGCTGGTGTGTTTACAATAAATAAATACATTTTGCTCAGAAAACTTTGGGGGGGCAAATAAAATCACCGGCGGGCCAAATTCACTAACATTAGACCCAATTAAACTGGTTTCACACTGGGCGCCAGCTAACACTAGTTAATTGAGACACGTG
The DNA here is from genome assembly GCF_020615455.1 of Coregonus clupeaformis. Lineage (NCBI taxonomy): Eukaryota > Metazoa > Chordata > Actinopteri > Salmoniformes > Salmonidae > Coregonus > Coregonus clupeaformis. The sequence continues at coordinate 12,042,011 of NC_059215.1, read as the reverse complement.
TAATACGTGTGGTAAGATACCACCAGTAGTAGCATTTGAAGACAGAGAGTGTTGTTTTTCTATAATTAGCAGATGTTAATAAGGACCTGTCTGTACCCCAATGGCCCTGCTTATTGCATACTACAGCTGGCATGGTGGTGGTGACTCCTGGAGATAGAGCAGGACAGCAGGTCCCCATAATAAGAGGTACATAGCAAGAAGGGCACTTCTCGATAAGAGGGACATAGCATCTGGTATTTTCCACTGCATGCCCCATACTGCTGCCTACCCAGGACTTGAGTTTTGTCTAAGATGCGAGTGAAGGAAAATAATCAAATTATTTTACAGGTGTGTCTGTGTGATGCTAGATTAACCAAGAAGTGATGCCTCTACAAGCATGGTTTTGCTGCTCTGACAGTGCATACAAGATAGAACATATGAGAGAGACTTACAGTAAGTCTATTTTATAGGAGTTGGTTAACAATGGAGGAGGGCAATGTTTAGTCCCTCTGGTTGGGAGCATGTGACAGGGTTGGCTGTAAGACAGACCAGCACAGTTTACTCTGTCAACAGAAAGGAAGGGTGGAGAGGTCTCCACGCTAGGAGCCATTGTACACCTGACTTAAGAGAAGAAAAACAATCCAGTAAAATAATAAGAAAAGAAAATAGAACAAGATTGAAGTAAAGGGGATGGAAGAAGAATACTTTATCGTCCATATTCTTTATAGATCACATAAATGTGTCTGTTGAAGCAGACAGCTGTTTACCCGCTATAACCTTCTTGTCCATCTCTATCTTTCCCAGTCCAGATAGTGTTCTGACCGCAATAATGGAGCTGAGGGAAAAAACTATATGTTCAAACAATTTTCTTCTCGCTGCATTTGATACCCAAGCACAGCACCAGGACATCAATAACGCTCCCACACAAAGAGAAGAGATGACAATACCTTGTCATGTTTCATATTTCTATTATTCTCATTTATTAAACTGGCACAGTGAAAATATAGGACCTGTATCTTTTGTCGTCTGTCTTTTCTTCTGAGTGGCCCTCAAGGCAAGGCACTAAGCACTCACCAGTTAACAAGACCTGGAAAGACACAGGAGAGAGTGGCCTGAACAAAGGCCATTGTTAAGTGACTGTGTACTCCTCTGACACCTCAGCTAGCAGAGTCCATCTATATCATGTAATTTAGCAGCTGGCTTGGGAACACATGTAGGGAGGCTGTAAGTGGATCATAAAAGAATAGTTATAAAACAACAAAAGAGGAAGTGGGAATTAGGCTACAGGATGGTGTTGATTACATCAGGTGATCTGAGCTGATCTTGTGTAAATTATCCCGGTGTACATACACATAGATTGCATTTGATTACTGCTACAGTGCTATTTGGGTTGTTAATCAGATTCATCCTACCGTTCTTGATTTCTTGTCTTTTCCACCTGCTATAACACCCACTAAACTGTGTTCGCGACCAATACACTTTGATTTGATTTGAGAGGAGGATTTACCCATATGTAATTTGGTTTAAACCAGATCCATATATTGCCTTAACCAGTTGACATACAGAAAAACCTCCCTGAAAACAAACAATGTACACAAAAGTATGTATCTCATTAAACATTAGAATATTCCAGATTCAATCTACCTTTCTGGTCCCACCCAGTGGTTTCTGAGAACAACCAGTTTAGCCAGTTCTGTTGGAATGCCTATGAGAGGAAGCCATAATATATCATAGGCCTTATTTTTCAGCAATGCCTTGATATTATAGGCCTTCTGAACAGGATGTGAACCTATGATGGAATAGTACATGTGTCTTTCTTTCTTTCCCATAGACCCCCCTGCCAGAGGCTCTTGACACACAGGACACCATGAAACAGGTACATAGTATGCCAGTCCAGGGACAGTGAGAGCAACACAGAGAGAGAGAGAGAGAGCATTTACATTTTAGCAGACGCTCTTATCCAGATTGGCTTACAGGAGCAATTAGGGTTAAGTGCCTTGCTCAAGGACACATCGACAGATTTTTCACCTAATTGGCTCTGGGATTCAAACCAGCAACCTTTCAGTTACTGGTCCAACACTCTTAACCACTAGGCTACCTGCCACCCACAATACACTCTTAGAAAGAAAGGTGCTATTTAGAACCTAAAATGGTTATTCGGCTGTCCCATAGGAGAACCCTTTGAATAACCGTTTTTTGGTTCCAGGCAGAATCCTTTTGGTTCCACAGAGGGTTCTACATGGAACCCAAAATAGTTCTACCTGGAAACAAAAATGGTTCTACCTGGAACCAAAAAGGGTTCTCTTATGGGGACAGCCGAAGAACCCTTTTGGAACCCTTTTTGGAGCGTATGTACATCACATCCCTACAGCTAGCCTTAGTCCTAACGCAATCTGCTCTGGCTTCTGATGAATCTTCTGATGAATCACAATCTTCCTGGGAAGAGAAACAACCAGGTCACTGAGTAGGAATATTATTCATGTCAGCCATTTTGACCTCACCTTAAATAATCTGTTACCCCATAGAAACACCATAGATTAGAAGCATAGTGAAAATGGAGAATGGAAGTACAGTAAATATTAAATTTACTGTAGTTGAACACTTGAAGCTATAGGTCTTTAGGGTTAAACATTTACTATGTTGTGTCATATTGCATATTATGTCCCACATTACTGTGTCATGTCGTAAGATCTCCAACATACAGTAAGATCTCCAACATACAGTAAGATCTCCAACATACACTCTAAAAGTTAGGGTTCCAACAAGGGTTCTTCTAAGATCCTAAATGTTCCTTGAAGAACCGTATGGTTCTTGGCTCTGAAAAATGCACCCAAAAGGTTCTTCCAAGAACCCCAAAGGAGGTGGGGTTCATCAATGAACCTCCTTAGTTGGTGGGGGTTCTCGCAGGAACCTAACTGCCCAACTGAAACATTTGGATTTGAATTTGAGATGACAGCAGGTGCAGGCACTTAACTGAAAAATGGAAAGATCACCTCAATCTAAGGTAAGGTTTCTCCCTTGTAAGATCTAAATTGATACTGTCACGGTTCAGACAGACGACAAGAGGACCACAATTGCGTCACACCAGAAAGTTTATTAAAACTTAAGGGAAAAGGGAAGTAGGGAGTGAGTGAAGGCTCCAGGGGTTATCCCGTCCAATGTGCTGGGTCTGTGCCCCCCCCCCAGTGGCAGCGGTGCGTCCGATGACGCCGGTGGTTGGTGGTCCAGAAGTCCTGGGGGGGGAGGAAACACAGACACAACGGGGCGGATGAAACAAGGCAGAAGTACAGTTCAAGGGAAATCCAAATACGTTGTAGCAAGGCAGAAGGCTGGTCAGAGTTACCGGGGTCGAAGAGTAGTCAGGAGTCGTAATGGCAGAAAGCAGGTCTGGTTTTCCTGGGGCAGAAGAGTATCCAAGAATCAGGCAGGTCCGGGGTCACAAAACAAGGGTGAGCCAGAAGCGCGAGCACACAGGTTCCGGGTGTGAGCTTTGCAGACGATCTGACAAAGGAGAGCTGAGAGACGGGACTTTAAATACTGGGAGAGGTTAGTGGGTAATGCAGCGCAGCTGGCAGAGTAATTAGAGCCGAGCAGAGCAGGGACAGGTGGAGCTCGTTAGGCTGAGTAGAGAGAGAGAGAGATGAGCAGAGTGGAAGATAGTGGAAACACATTAAGGTGGTAACCCGGTGGAGTGAGAGGGCTCATGACAGAACCCCCCAAGGGGACGGCCCCAGAAGTCCCAAGAGCAACACCACGCCGGCCGGGAGGAGGGGAGCCGGAGGAGGGCTAGAACTCCTCCGAACGGTCCGAGCGAACGCCCTCATCCTCGGAGGAAGCCGGAGGGCCGTGGTCGGGAGATGGGACCGGTCCCGAGACAGGATCAGGCACAGGACAGGAAGCCGAGCGGGCAGGACGGTTAGGGATCCCTCTGGGGCGGCCCCTACGGATTGCAGGTTGATCAGGATGCCGTTGGTGGAAGGCGGTGATGAGCGTCCTATCCACAATCCGACTAGCTGGCACCCAGGTCCTTTCCTCAGGTCCATAGCCCTCCCAGTCAATGAGGTACTGGAGACCCCTACCCCTCCGTCTGGACCGAAGCAGGCGGCGGACGGTGTAAACCAGACCACCATCGACGAGCCGTGGAGGAGGAGGACAAGGCGCAGCAGGGACCAGCGGACTCTCATGAATGGGCTTAATCTTAGACACATGGAAAGTGGGGTGCACCCTCATGGAATTAGGCAGTTGGAGCCGGACAGCAGTTGGGCTAATCACTCTTATGATAGGGAATGGGCCAATGAACCGAGGTGCCAACTTCTGCAACTCCACCCTGAGTGGCAGGTTCCTTGACGACAACCACACCCTTTGACCAACATGGTAGGTGGGAGCAGGGATTCTCCGACGGTTGGCCCCGGTAGTGTAGCTGGCAACGGATCTGAGAAGTGTGGCTCGGGCCTGTGACCAGGTGCGGCGACATCGACGGGCAAACGCGAGTGCAGATGGGCAAGTAACCTCCCCTTCCTGACTGGCAAATAGAGGAGGCTGGTATCCATAAACACATTGGAAAGGGGACATACCGATGGCAGAGCAGGTCAGAGAATTGTGTGCGTACTCCACCCATGTCAATTGCTGCGACCAGGAGTGGGGGTTGCGTGAAGTCATGCATCGCAGTGCCTTCTCGAGCTCCTGATTTGCCCGCTCTGACTGCCCATTGGATTGGGGATGGAATCCGGAAGTCAGACTGACTGTGGCTCCCAGCAGGTGACAGAACTCCTTCCAAAAAGCGGAGGAGAATTGTGGACCACGGTCAGAAACTACATCCTTTGGCAGTCCGTGGATCCGGAAGACGTGTTCCAGGACCACCTGGGCGGTCTCCTTGGCGGTTGGGAGCTTGGGGAGGGGAATGAAGTGTGCCATCTTGCTGAATCGGTCAACTATGGTGAGAATGACGGTCTTGCCCCTTGAAGGGGGCAGCCCCGTGACAAAGTCAAGGGCGATGTGAGACCAGGGACGTCTGGGCACAGGCAGGGGCTGCAGCAATCCGGCTGGGGGGCTGGCAGGACGACTTGTGTTGGTTGCAGATGGGGCAGGCTTGGACGAATTCCCGTACATCCTTTCTCAGAGCGGGCCACCAGAACCTCTGGGCGAGCAGGTTGTAAGTGCGGGTGGAGCCAGGGTGACAAGCTAGGCGGGAGTCATGTCCCCACTGAACGACCTGGGACCTTAGGTTTTCGGGGACAAAAAGGCGGTCAGCTGGGCAAGTGCTGGGACCGGGCTGGTTACGGAGAGCTTCCAGCACCTGTTCCTCAACAGCCCAGGTCAGAGCTGCTACGATGCAGGGACTTGGCAGAATCGACACAGGATCCTTGGAGGGGTTGTCATCCTTCTGGAATTGACGGGAGAGGGCGTCTGGCTTGGTGTTGCGTGATCCAGGCCGGTATGACAGAGTGAAATTAAACCTGGTGAAGAACAGGGCCCAGCGGGACTGCCTGGAGTTCAACCGTTTGGCCGTGCGGATGTACTCCAAGTTCTTATGATCGGTCCAAACGAGAAATGGAATGGTGGACCCCTCCAGCCAGTGACGCCACTCCTCCAAGGCAAGCTTCACAGCCAGCAGCTCTCGGTTCCCTATGTCGTAATTGCACTCAGAGGGGGACAACCGACGTGAGAAAAAGGCACAGGGATGGAGCTTCCTATCCTCCGCAGCCCACTGAGAAATCACAGCACCAACTCCCACATCCGAGGCGTCCACCTCCACAATGAATTGCCGGTCCACGTCAGGCATCTGGAGGATGGGAGCGGAGGTGAACCTTACCTTGAGGGTACTGAAGGCCTTGTCGGCTGCTGGGGTCCAGGTGAAGGGTTGCTTGGTGCTGGTTAGAGCAGTGAGAGGGGCAGCAACGGTACTGTAGTTCCGGATAAACTTTCTATAGAAGTTAGCAAACCCCAGAAACTGTTGCAGCTTCTTTCTGTTCTCCGGAACTGGCCATGACGTGACTGCTGATACTTTGGCAGGATCCATTTGGATACTTCCCTCTGCCACTATGTACCCCAGGAAGGCCACTGTCTTGACGTGAAACTCACACTTCTCTGCCTTGGCGTAGAGGGAATTCTCCAGAAGACGATGAAGGACTTGCTGGACATGGCGGGTGTGTTCAGACAGGTTTCTGGAGTAGATTAAGATGTCATCCAGGTAAACGAAGACAAACTTGTTTAACATGTCCCGCAGTACATCATTCACTAGAGCCTGGAACACAGCAGGAGCATTGGTGAGGCCAAAAGGCATAACCAGATACTCGTAGTGGCCTGTTGGTGTATTGAATGCGGTCTTCCATTCATCTCCCTCCCGGATCCGCACTAGGTGGTAAGCGTTTCTGAGATCCAACTTGGTAAAAACAGTGGCTCCCTGGAGCAACTCAAAAGCAGAGGTGAGCAGAGGGAGAGGGTAACGGTTTTTCACTGTGATGTCGTTGAGTCCCCTGTAGTCGATGCAGGGCGAAGAGATCCGTCCCTCTTCCCCACAAAGAAGAAGCCAGCACCAGCCGGAGATGAAGATGAACGGATCAATCCTGTGGACAGAGAGTCATTGATGTAGTCCTCCATGGACCTTCTTTCAGGAGCAGACAACGAATAAAGACGGCCCCTTGGAGGGGCTGTTCCAGGGAGGAGGTCGATGGCACAGTCGTACGGTCGGTGAGGGGGCAGAGATGTGGCTCTTGCTTTGTTAAACACTTCTCTGAGACCATGGTAGCATTCTGGGACATGGGAGAGGTCAGGGGCGGAGTTAGTAGGTACTGGCCGAGGGGGTAGTGCGGCAGCAAGCAGGCAGGTTCGGTGGCAGTCCTCTCCCCACTCCCTGATCACCCCGGTCACCCAGTCGAGCTGAGGGTTGTGCCGGGCGGAGCCATGGGTAACCCAGGATGAGGGGTTGGCCTGGAGAGGGGAGCAGGTGAAACTGGATAGTTTCTTGATGGTTTCCGGACAGACCCATCAAGACCGGGGCCGTGACATGAGTGACCGATCCGAGTAAGTGTCCGTCCAGTGCCCGGGCAGGAATAGGAGGTGTCAAACGGAGGTTCTCCAGTCCCAGTTGGCGTGCCAGCTTGATGTCCATTATGTTGGCTTCGGCGCCAGAATCCACCAGAGCAGCCAGGGTGTGAGTAGAGTCAGAGAGGCGGAGGTGAACTTGCAGCAAGGGTTTGCGGTCGGAGGACTGGATGGTCATTGAGCTCAACCGGACTCCCCCTATGCCCGGTGAGCTTCGGCTTTTAAAGGGCAGGTTACCACACGATGTCCCTCACCTCCACAATAGAGGCAGAGGTTGGAGGTGAAGCGGCGCTGGCGCTCTGCAGGAGTGAGAGAGGCTCGCCCAATCTCCATAGGCTCAGACTGATCAAGCTGACTTGGGTGAGTGGCAGTAGCTGACAGGAGCCCAGTCGGATCTCTCCGAATGCCGGTAGTTGGTGGACCTTGGCGCCCCCTCTCACGACGACGGGTCTGTATCCTTCTGTCGATCCGGACAGTCAGTGCGATGGCTTCATCAAGAGTGGAAGGCAGTTCATGGGAGACCAACTCGTCCTTGATATAGTCAGCCAAGCTATGGAAGAACGCGTCCACCAACGATGGTGTGTTCCAAGAACTTCGTCTTGCCAGGGTTCGGAAGTCGATGGAATGGTCTGCGACTGTACGTCTGCCTTGTCGAATACTGAACAGTTCACGAGACGCCTCTGCGGTTGGTGAATCCAGGTCAAACACCTTCAGCATCTCCTCAGCAAACAGGTCGAAGGTTGCACATGCGGGGGTTTGACGTTCGAACTCTGCTGTTCCCCAGAGTCGAGCTCGGCCCGTCAGGTGAGTGATGGCATACCCGACCCTAGCCCCCTCCGTGGCGAAGGTCCTTGGCTGCAAGGAGAACTGAAGTCGGCAGCTAGTCAGGAATGGCCGGACCTGGGTAGAATCGCCGTTGAACCGCTCGGGGTTTCCAATCTTGGGTTCCGGGGCAGCGGCTGAAATGACCGGGGCAGGTGACTCGGAGGCAGGGCTGGTGGGCAGACTGGCTGGGGTAAGGTTGGTGAGGAGTTGGATGATCCTGGCGAGTTGTTGTTGCTGCTGCTGGGACTGCTGCTGGTGCTGCTGGAACTGCTGATGCTGTTGGTGGCCGACCTGAAGCAGAGAGGTGATGTCGCCGCTCATGCGGCCTAGCTCTCTCTCAGTGTGTTCCAGGCGTAGCATGGCGGTGGGTTGCTCAGGTTCTTCGGTTTCCATGTCGGGGGAAGTGTGCGCTGAGTCCATGATGGTCAGATCGTACTGTCACGGTTCAGACAGACGACAAGAGGACCACAATTGCGTCACACCAGAAAGTTTATTAAAACTTAAGGGAAAAGGGAAGTAGGGAGTGAGTGAAGGCTCCAGGGGTTATCCCGTCCAATGTGCTGGGTCTGTGCCCCCCCCCAGTGGCAGCGGTGCGTCCGATGACGCCGGTGGTTGGTGGTCCAGAAGTCCTGGGGGGAGGAAACACAGACACAACGGGGCGGATGAAACAAGGCAGAAGTACAGTTCAAGGGAAATCCAAATACGTTGTAGCAAGGCAGAAGGCTGGTCAGAGTTACCGGGGGTCGAAGAGTAGTCAGGAGTCGTAATGGCAGAAAGCAGGTCTGGTTTTCCTGGGGCAGAAGAGTATCCAAGAATCAGGCAGGTCCGGGGTCACAAAACAAGGGTGAGCCAGAAGCGCGAGCACACAGGTTCCGGGTGTGAGCTTTGCAGACGATCTGACAAAGGAGAGCTGAGAGACGGGACTTTAAATACTGGGAGAGGTTAGTGGGTAATGCAGCGCAGCTGGCAGAGTAATTAGAGCCGAGCAGAGCAGGGACAGGTGGAGCTCGTTAGGCTGAGTAGAGAGAGAGAGATGAGCAGAGTGGAAGATAGTGGAAACACATTAAGGTGGTAACCCGGTGGAGTGAGAGGGCTCATGACAGATATTGTTTTATGATGATACCATCTATCTTTTCATATTTGTACAAAAGGCAGTGTTTTCTTTCTCCCTTTTAAAATTATTTCTAAAACAGAAAATGGACACAATTCAATGGATATCAATCAACAAAGAGGTAAGAATATGTTAAAGGCTATAGCTACATTGGGTGCAGATGACTGAACTGATCACTTTTGTGTGTATCTGAGTCTGCAGGTATACTGACCAGGAGGCACACAAAGGTATGTACAATTGGTATTGGTATGTTGTGCAGATCACATGTATTATCTACAGTTAATTTTGGTTTCTCTAATACCTTATACCTTATAGGACTCAGTCACAGCAGCCTCCCTTACCTCTTCAATGAAAATCCCAGAGGCCTCTACATTATGGACAAGGTATTTGTATAAAAACCATTATCAAAAGTGAACAGTTTTTTTTTTCATTCACATTTACCACAAAAACCAAGGTATGAATACTGCCATGTGCATGTTTCTTTTAAATCCTCTGTATGATTACAATTTTTGGGATTTGCACACTTCACCCTCCCTACATCTCTGATTAATATAACAGGAAACCTGTTCGATCACCATACACTGCAAAATCATTCTGGCTATGGATACGGAGAACATCAACACATTAACATCAACACGACAGAGGATATACAGTTTACATACACCTTAGCCAAATACATTTAAACTCAGTTTTTCACAATTCCTGACATTTAATCCTATAAAAAATTCCCTGTCTTAGGTCAGTTAGGATCAACACTTTATTTTAAGAATGTGAAATGTCAGAATAATTTCTGCTTTTATTTCATTCATCACGTTCCCTGTGGGTCAGAAGTTTACATACACTCAATTAGTATTTGGTAGCATTGCCTTTAAATTGTTTAACTTGGGTCAAACGTTATGGGTAGCCTTCCACAAGCTTCCCACAATAAGTTGGGTGAATTTTGGCCCATTCCTCCTGACAGAGCTGGTGTAACTGAGTCAGGATTATAGGCCTCCTTGCTCGCACATGCTTTTTCAGTTCTGCCCACAAATGTTCTATAGGATTGAGGTCAGGGCTTTGTGATGGCCACTCCAATACCTTGACTTTGTTGTCCTTAAGCCATTTTGCCACAACTTTGGAAGTATGCTTGGGGTCATTGTCCATTTGGAAAACCCTTTTGCGACCAAGCTTTAACTTCCTGACTGATGTCTTGAGATGTTGCTTCAATATATCCACATAATTTTCCTTCCTCATGATGCCATCTATTTTGTGAAGTGCACCAGTCTCTCCTGCAGCAAAGCACCCCCACAGCATGATGCTGCCACCCCCGTGCTTCACGGTTGGGATGGTGTTCTTCTGCTTGAAAGTAACCCCCCTTTTCCTCCAAACATAACGATGGTTATTATGGCCAAACAGTTATATTTTTGTTTCATCAGACCAGAGGACATTTCTCCAAAAAGTACGATCTTTGTCCACATGTGCAGTTGCAAACCGTAGTCTGGCTTTTTTATGGCTGTTTTGGAGCAGTGGCTTCTTCCTTGCTGAGCGGCCTTTTAGGTTATGTCGATATAGGACTCGTTTTACTGTGGATATAGATACTTTTGTACCTGTTTCTTCCAGCATCTTCACAAGGTCCTTTGCTGTTGTTCTGGGATTGATTTGCACTTTTCGCACCAAAGTACGTTCATCTCTAGGAGACAGAACGCTTCTCCTTCCTGAGCGGTATGACGGCTGCGTGGTCTCATGGGGTATATACTTGCGTACTATTGTTTGTACAGATGAACGTGGTACCTTCTGGCATTTGGAAATTTCTCCCAATGATGAACCAGACTTGTGGAGGTCTACAATTTGTTTTCTGAGGTCTTGGCTGATTTCTTTTGATTTTCCCATGATGTCAATCAAAGAGGCACTGAGTTTGAAGGTAGACCTTGAAATACATCCACAGGTACACCTCCAATTGACTCAAATTATGTCAATTAGCCTATCAGAAGCTTCTAAAGCGATGACAACATTTCCTGGAATATTCCAAGCTGTTTAAAGGTACAGTCAACTTAGTGTATGTAAACTTCTGACCCACTGGAATTGTGATACAGTGAATTATAAGTGAAATAATCTGTCTGTAAACAATTGTTGGAAAGATTACTTGTCTCATGCACAAAGTAGATGTCCTAACCGACTTGCCAAAACTATAGTTTGTTAACAAGAAATTTGTGGAGTGGTTGAAAAACAAGTTTTAATGACTCCAACCTAAGTCTATGTACATTTACGACTTCAACTGTACCCACTCGACTCTGCTTTGCCACTAAAATCATAATAAACACTGACAACTAAAATATTGTGTTATTGTTGTTATTGTTATGCGTATTATTATTAATAAAAGGGGAGGGGGAGTTCAAAAATGTGCCCAAAAAGGTTCTTCAAAAGGTTCTTCGAGTATCCATTAAAAGGGGTTCTTTGAAGAACCATTTTAAAGAGTTCTTCAAAGAACTTATAGAGGTTCCCCCACAGTTTCAATTTTAAGAACCCCTAAAGGATACTCCAGGAACCTTTTCTTTTTAGTGTACAGTAAGATCTCCAATATACATTAAGATTTCCAACATACAGTAAGATCTCCAAGGTACAGTAAGATCTCCAACATACAGTAAGATCTCCAACATACAGTTTGCCTCAAAATGATGATACAAAAACACACATGACATCAGGCACTACTAGATAGGGGTCTACCTGTGCCCGAGCTCCAGTCCCTTTGCCCTCTCATTCGCCAAGTGCCCTTTTGGGTGGTGGTAAATATATATATTTATATTTTTGTATACAGTTCCTGTCATTGTTGTTCTAAACCCACTGCCCCCAAATTGTACGTGTTGATGTTCTCCGTATCCATAGCCAGAATGATTTTGTAGTGTATAGTGATCGAACAGGTTTCCTGTTATATTCATCAGAGGTGTAGGGAGGGTGAAGTCTGTGAATCCAAAAAATTTTAATTATACAGATGTTTAACAAAACATACACACAACAGTATTCATACCTTGGTTTCTGTGGTAAATGTGAATGTGAAAAAAACTGTTTTGATAATGGTTTTCATACACATACCTTGTCCATAATGTAGAAGCCTATGGGATTTCATTGAAGAGGTAAGGGAGGAGGATGGTACATGTGATCTGCATAACATACCAATACCAATTGACATACCTTTGTATGCCTCCTCGTCTGTATACCTGCAGACACAGACACAAAAGTGAGCAGTTCATTCATCTACACCCAATACAGCTAGCCTTCAACATATTCTTATAGCATACATATTCTTACCTATTTGTTGATTGATATCCATTGAAATATGTCCATTTTCTGTTTTAGAAAGATTTGCACAAATATGAAAAGATAGATGGTATAAAACAATATCAATTTAGATCATACAAGGGACAAACCTTACCTTCAATTGAGGAGATCTTAAAACATTTAGTTAAGTGCCTGCACCTGCTGTCCTTTCAAATCAAAATGTTTCAGTTGGGCAGTAAGGTTCCTGCAAGAACCCCCACCAACTAAGGAGGTTCCTCGATGAACCCCACCTCCTATGGGGTTCTTGGAAGAACCGTTTGGGGGCTCATTTCAGTGCCAAGAACCCTAAGGTTCTTCAAAGAACTTTAAGGATCTTAGGAGAACCCTTGTTGAACCACTCATTTTTAGAGTGGACGGATATTGGGGTCACCGGTCCGTCGCGTGTGTGTAGCAAGCTACCTACTTTAAATGTCAACAGTACTGCCACAGCAGCAAAACATTTGATTAACAGTTGATAACACTTCATAATTTACATCATCAACAATATTCAGTCTGGTTGACTGATAGCCTACGCACAGCAGCACTTCATCATTTATTTCTTTGTAGAATCATAGTCGCGGGAAGGGTGCTGGAGGTGCTGCTATACATTTTTTATACATTTGCCAAAGTTATAGAATTACTGCTGTCTGTTCAGAAAGAAATTAAATCATTCAGAATAGCCTACTACACCATGAGTAGGCCTATAATTTAGCCACAACCTAGCTGTGGATTTTCTGTTGCCAAATAACAAGGTATAGCCTACAGTCAGGAAAGCACATCAAATCTGTGAGTGAACAGCATGCAGACAAAACAGGCCTTTTGCAATTTTTTTTATACAATCGCAGGAAAACACAGGTTGGAAAGCAAATGGCTCCTGCTGAAAAAAGAAGACTTATCTGTCTGCTGTATGCTACCAAAATATTTTAGAAACTTCCAAATACTGTAAATCATCAATTAAACACAGTCTCAAATAGCCGCCTGTCACTTTTAATAGCCGGGCAATGGCACACATTTCAGCAAATAAACACCTGCTTCAAATAAATGCCAGGTCTATATGCATTGTTTACGAGGTTACCATGAATTACCATGGATTGTTTAGGAGGTTTAATGTTTGATTTGCTACATTAAATAATTAAGTAATGGCTTGAAGAAATTATGGCAATTATCAGTTTTTATCCAAGTAAGAAACTGCTAGCCATTGGCTGCTAACAGCTGAGAACCGCTAGTTAACTGGCAAGCACAAAAACAGTCAACAACTTCGGGAGTACAGACCCCCAGAAATCGTTTGATCGCCCTCCACAGGTGAAAGTAAGAACTGCCGAAAGTACACAGTCAAAGAGGAGAAGAATATATATTTTTTACATATAGGCATACATTAAACAATTAATTATCCAAATGAGCAAAAGCTGTGTGCATTAAGGAAATAGATGCCTGGCTCAAATAGAAGCCTGTCTCTAATAAGCACCTGTTGTGTCCAGTGATTTAAGCAAATAAACGTCCTGGCTATTAATTGAAGTTTTATGGTAGGCCTATTGAGCGAACATTGTTTTACAAAGTAAAACAGGGGACAGGTAGGCTTTTGGCACGAGTGCATCGGCCATCGCCTGCGAGTGAGCTGCGCATCATTGGGTGAGTCAGTGAAACTGGAAAGCTTTTTTAGGACTATCATTTCCTCCTCATATTGTACAATGTGTGTGTCTCCACACACCTAGGCCTAGGCTATTGATGGATTCAAAACAAGGTTGTTTTATTGATCTCAGATTCTCAGTTTGTCAGTGTCAAAGTAGCCTGTCATTTCGATCGTTTGTGGGGTTTTAAAATAGATTCTGCCAAAGTCTCCAGGCATGTAAAATGACATAGAATTGCATGAAATGCATTTATAAAAGGCAAAGAAAAGTCTGGACCCTAGGCTACTACAAATGGTCCCCATGTTTGCAACTTCTGTAAGCACTTCTACTCTACTGCTCTATGCCACTACGCAACTGCGATGATATGCATGCAACTCTCGATTATAAAGTTGTTGTTTTTTTTAAATCTCATGCGTTCTGGTTCCTCAGAGCTCCCCTGGTTACCCTCCTCTCGCGCTCACTTTTTGTTCCGGTACCTCCCGATTTACAAATTAAGCACTGAACACAGGTAATATCCACTCTAGCTAACCACCGTATACTAAAGTATCCGCACAAGCCACTAGCCAGCAAGCTAGACATATATCCTGATTTTTTTATATCATGAGTTAGAAGATTATGAATACTAGGATATATTATGAAGTTATTATTTGTATTTGTATTTATTAAGGAGCCCCATTAGTTGCTGACAAGGCAGCAGCTACTCTTCCTTGGGTCCAGCAGCATTAGGGCAGTTACAGTGACTTCGGAAAGTATTCAGACTCCTTGACTTTTTCCACATTTTGTTAGGTTACAGCCTTATTCTAAAATCGATTAAATACATGTTTTCCCTCATCAATCTACACACAATACCCCATAATGCAAAGCAAAAACAGGTTGTTTGAAATGTTTGCTAATTTATTAAAAATTAAAAACAGAAATACCTTATTTACATAAGTATTCAGACCCTTTGCTATGAGACTTCCCCCCTGGGGAAGGGTACAAAAACATTTCTGCAGCATTAAAGGTCAACAAGAACACAGTGGCCTCCATCATTCTTAAATGGAAGAAGTTTGGAACCACCAAGACTCTTCCTAGAGCTGGCCGCCCGGCCAAACTGAGCAATCAGGGGAGAAGGGCCTTGGTCAGGGAGGTGACCAAGAACCCGATGGTCACTCTGACAGAGCTCTAGAGTTCCTCTGTGGAGATGGGAGAACCTTCCAGAAGGACAACCATCTCTGCAGCACTCCACCAATCAGGCCTTTATGGTAGAGTGGCCAGACAGAAGCCACTCTTCAATAAAAGGCACACGACAGCCCGCTTGGAGTTTGCCAAAAGGCACCTAAAGACTCTCAGACAATGAGAAACAAGATTCTTTGGTCTGATGAAACCAAGATTGAACTCTTTGGCCTGAATGCCAAGCGTCACGTCTGGAGGAAACATGGCACCATCCCTACGGTGAAGCATGATGGTGGCAGCATCATGCTCTTGGGATGTTTTTCAGCGGCAGGGACTGGGAGAGTAGTCAGGATCGGGGAAAAGATGAATGGAGCAAAGTACAGAGAGATCCTTGATGAAAACCTGCTCCAGAGCGCTCAGGACTTTAGACTGGGGCGAAGGTTCACCTTCCAACAAGACAATGACCCTAAGCACACAGCCAAGACAATGCAGGAGTGGCTTCGGGACAAGTCTCTGAATGTCCTTGAGTTACCCAGCCAGAGCCCGGACTTAAACCTGATCGAACATCTCTGGAGAGACCTGAAAATAGCTGTGCAGCAATGCCCCCCATCCAACCTGACAGAGCTTGAGAGGATCTGCAGAGAAGAATGGGAGAAACTCCCCAAATACAGGTGTGCCAAGCTTGTAGCGTCATACCCAAGAAGACTGTAATTGCTGCTAAAGGTGCTTCAACAAAGTACTGAGTAAAGGGTCTGAATACTTATGTGAATGTGATATTTCAGTTTGGTATTTTTTATAAATTAGCTATAAAATGTATTTTTTTTAAACGGGTTTTGCTTTGTCATTATGGAGTATTGTGTGTAGATTGATGAGGGAAAAAATCAATTTGATCAATTTTAGAATAAGGCTGTAACGTAACAAAATGTAGAAAAGGTCAAGGGGTCTGAATACTTTCCGAAGGCACAGTTTAAAATCTTACATGACATTACATTTCATAACACTTTACCCAATACATTTAGTGTGTTTAAGATCATTGAAGATAAATCGCAATCAGTAAAAAAATTATCAAGCTAGTTAACTAGCAGATTTACATCAATCAACATCAATGATCAGCTGATAGCCTATCCTCTTTTCCCGATGTCAAAAATGTGCCTTTTTTTATTTTGAGCACCTGCCCCCTGAAAGGTCTGTGCACGGCCCTACATGACATTCTACAACGATGTTTGTCATCTCAATTATATGTCAACCACAACGTGATGACAACAGACATGGCCCTGCCTTCAGGCTGTATTCGCAACTACCTTTTTCTCCTGGGCAGTGTTATGTGGCATTGTGTCATCCTCTGTAACTGCTGAGCCTGTTACTTTTGTGTTCCTAATATCTTCCATCACTGCTTGAGCAGTGGAGTCTACAGAAACACATTCCAAGTCAGGAGAGCACTGCACCTAATATCTATTAATGATCGAGATGGGGATTGATGTCTGGTGGTGGTTTGGGGTTTGGTGCTAGGTATATTCACATACAGGACACACAGTTAAACAACTTCTTATCAATGCCGTCATATCTTTTGCAAGCACTGGTCATAAGAGCTTTTGACCTAAATTGGCACTTCCAGTTTGAAAATATATATATATACAGTATAGAAATCCAGTGCTGTAGCAAAGGTATTTCTTAAGTGGGGCAGGAAGTATGCTGGTGGGAAACTATAACTCCTCAGAAAGTCTGCCGTGGTCTTGTCTTCAGCTCCTCTCTCTGCCCACCTGTGTGGTGCTACAGCCCTCTCTCCAGATACAGTCATGTTCCAGAGAGAACCTCAAGATAACACAACGCAGCCCACGAAGGTCACAGCACAGAGGGAGACTGTAGACTCACCCACAGAGGAAACTTTGATACAGTTGTGGAAACTTTACAGTGTTTAACACAGACAAGAGGAATAGTTCAGTAAACCCACACACCACACTCAGTGATTCATAGCAAAAGTATAATTTATTTGGTTAGGGGCCCCCCAGATAGCATATCAAAACATCATAAGCAATGGCAAAATGTGTAGAATTGCAGGAAATGATCTTTAAAACTGCAACATTTTCTCTGAGCCACATGACAGAATGTGTAGAATAGCATTATAAAACTGCAAATGTTTTCAAAATCAGTGAGTGCCCACCCACTCGGCTGCCTACGTAGGTACTGTGCTGAGTGCTCCGCTGCCACTCCCCCTTCTTGTCTTTGCCTGGTCACGGGTGTAGACTACAAACTTTGTGTTGTATACAACACTGTTCGAACTATTGCATCCCATGCCTCAGTAAGCATAAGCGCGATTTAATGTTATTTTCTTCAGGAGGGGAGTAGGCTACAGTACATGCCACAAAATACATTATAGACATGTTTGTACAAACGTTGTCAGTATTGCAAACATAAGCACAACACAAAACTTCGTATCAGTAGCCACAGCCTACAGATATATATTTTTAATGAAATATCTAACAAGTAATATCTAACAATTTCACAATATATACCCTATACACACAAATCTAGTAAGGAATGGAATTTAAGACTATATACATATATGGACAAGCAATGACAGAAGTTCACAGAAAGGGACTGCCGGGTGCTTAAGCGTGTAGCGCATAAAACACATCTGTCCTCGGTTGCAACACTCACTACTGAGTTCCAAACTGCCTCTGGAAGCAATGTCAGCACAAGATCTAAGATCACCATGCGCAATGCCAAGCGTCGGCTGGAGTGGTGTAAAGCTTGCTGCCATTGGACTCCGGAGCAGTGGAAACGCGTTCTCTGGAGTGATGAATTACGCTTCAGTCCGACGGTC
The DNA here is from genome assembly GCF_020615455.1 of Coregonus clupeaformis. Taxonomy (NCBI): domain Eukaryota; kingdom Metazoa; phylum Chordata; class Actinopteri; order Salmoniformes; family Salmonidae; genus Coregonus; species Coregonus clupeaformis. Next base: position 12,024,151 of record NC_059215.1, on the reverse strand, counting down.
AAATCTGTGTTTGACAGATGCCAGGAGAACGCTTCCTGCCCGAATGCATAGTGCCAACTGTAAAGTTTGGTGGAGGAGGAATAATGGTCTGGGGCTGTTTTTCATGATTCGGGATAGGGCTCTTTGCTACAGTGAAGGGAAATATTTAACGCTACAGTATACAATCACATTCTAGACGTTTCTGTGCTTCCAACTTTGTGGCAACAGTTTTAAACAGCAACTCTCACTGATTAAAACAGCAACTCTCACTGAGCCGAAGAAGGAAGTTACCAAACAGTGATTGTTTTTTTTTGTGGGCGTTACCACAGACCACATTAGCTATTGTCAGAGACAACCAGCCAGAGACATCCAACCCATAAACCGTTTTAACTGGCCCAGATGTTCAGGGTAAAGCCATTTTGTGATGCTACACCATTCAAACACAGACATAGCCATCAAAGGTAGACTTTACTTGGTCTCCATAAGAAAGTGTGTTATTAATGTTAATCTAAAGCACATAGTCAACCTGTTCCGGAGCTGAAACGTCAAAGAAAGCAGTGAGAGAGAGGGACACTTCTACAGTACGTACAGTACGTCATTCACTGGCACACCTGTGGGAAAAGTGTTTACTCTGTAACCTGACACATACAGTCGGAAACAATCAAGTGAAGAACTAGACATACAGTATCACTGACACACTGCCTTTCTTTTTATTGTCTATGATCAAGGTTAGGAGGTGACATGCTGTACCCAGGATGTACTGTAGGAAAGGTTATGTTTTGGTCTGTTTTATTAATTGTTATAAAAAAAATGACTTTTATTTAACTAGGTAAGTCATGAATTAATAACAACGCGTTTAAGATAGCAAACTGAACACAGCCACAGTAGAAATGGCAGCCTGGCTGCAATGATGATAGGGGATTTATGCATTTGGAGATTATTGTGTCAGAGGTCAGAGGTAACGTGCCTAAGAAACATGGTGGTAGCTAGTGGTTCCACGGGGACAGTCAGGGCACATGGGAATAGTGGTGACCTCCAGCTAGCACGGCCAGTAGAGCCAGTCTGCATGCCTGGGAACGGGGACACAGCAGACGTCAGTGGAGAGGATGAGAGGTTCAGAATGATGCGTACAGTCTGTGGACACTAGGTGTTTGAATAAAACAGCCAGTGAGAAAACGGTGGATGAAGGGGGAAGAGAAGGGAGGGTTGGGGACCCCTCAGTTAACTTCTCACACAGCAGGTGTGTCTCTATGAACTTCCTTTCCTTTGTCCATGGTTCTGAAAACACTTTATTTGAAACGTTGCTGAGGTCTTTAATACTTGAGTCTGGCTGTATGAGAACCCCAGGTTCTGTCAGGTTATGTTGTCATCGCAGAGGCCTGGGTTGGCAGATCAGTCACGGGTCAAGAGCCAATAATTTCATCCTGAGTGGCTTGGAGCCATAGCCATTGGCCGGGGCAGGCTAGGGAGAGGAGAGAGAGGGGAGAGGGCCTCACACAGGGAGACTGGAACACCACAACACCAAGCCAAGTGGAGAGAAAAGCCATAGGAAATGGTCTTCGTTGAGTTCAATCTGAATCTCAAGACCACCACCTTGGACAAACAGCGCCCTGAAAGCAGCCCAAGAACAAACAAGCAACTGTGTGAGTCACTCATGTAATCACAAGACTAGTCTAGGAGCAAGAAAATACAGAGTGGGAGGGAGTGAAAAGAAGAAAGGGAGAAGAAAGTGAAAGAGGGAGTTCTAGTTCATTAATACATCCAGTAAATATTGTTATGTGGTAGTTTGTAATATTGGTTTTGTCAAGGACAGAGACAGCATAGCAACAGACACAGTGTGTTGTGAGTTACCTAAGCTTTGGTCTGCATCAGTGATAGTTTTACACTCAATGTTTTTCCACATTCTGTTTTGGTGGTAGAGCAGGACAGAGACAGAGACAGAGACAGAGACAGAGACAGAGACAGAGGGTTCTGTTTGGGTGGTAGACCAGGACAGAGACAGAGGGTTCTGTTTGGGTGGTAGAGCAGGACAGAGACAGAGGGTTCTGTTTGGGTGGTAGAGCAGAACAGAGACAGAGGGTTCTGTTTGGGTGGTAGACCAGGACAGAGACAGAGACAGAGACAGAGGGTTCTGTTTGGGTGGTAGAGCAGAACAGAGACAGAGGGTTCTGTTTGGGTGGTAGAGCAGGACAGAGGCAGAGGGTTCTGTTTGGGTGGTAGAGCAGAACAGAGACAGAGGGTTCTGTTTGGGTGGTAGAGCAGAACAGAGACAGAGGGTTCTGTTTGGGTGGTAGAGCAGAACAGAGACAGAGGGTTCTGTTTGGGTGGTAGAGCAGAACAGAGACAGAGACAGAGACAGGGACAGAGAGGAGGGGGGGAGAAAATGAGAGGGGTCTTTACTCTTTAATCGAAATGATAGTGAGAAAGTGGAAGGAAAGTGAAAGCTGTCAGAAAGGAAAAGTTGTCACCATAGCCAAGTGACATCCACCCCTTCTCTCTTATATGGAGGAAATGTAGTTGTGTGCTTGCCTCCCACACACACAATTAGGGCCCCCACAAAGAAAAACTCCACTCACACTAGTGACGTATGTGACATCACACATGGTCTACTTTCTATAATGCTCCTGTCAGAAGATATGTTTTCTGGCACTTGCTTTTCACGTTTCATTCTAACTCCTGCCTGCATGCTAAGTCTACACAGTAGGTCACTGTTGTCACTTATTCTATTAATAAACAAGACCTTCTGTGATATTTCACATTTCCGCTTTATTCCTAGAATCTTTTATCTTAACACATCATATAAAGGTATGTTGGTTGTGTGTCTATGATAAGCATAGGAAGAGACCCATCGTCCAATTATCTTTTGATTTGTACAAAGCCTACATTTGACTTGTATCAAGTATTTTATAAGCTTTCTCTCTCTCTCTCTCTCTCTCTCTCTCTCTCTCTCTCTATCTCTCTCTCTCTCACCGCTTGTAGTTTCTGTCGGATCGTATTCTGAAGGCAACAAGGGTGGTGTACAGTGCCTTGATAGAGCGTAACCCTGACCTGATCAGAGACAGAAAGCATCACCTAAAGACCTACAGGTATGTATTGGGCCTCCTATGTCAATGACTTCAATAACTATTGCTTTGTATAGTTCCCTTGTAGAGGTCTCACTCTCTCCTCCTTACAGACAATGTTGTTCGGGGAAAGATCTTGTTGATTGGCTGATGAAGCTAAACAAATGCCTCCAATCAAGGAGCCAGGCAGTTGGAATGTGGCAAGTCCTGGTGGACGAAGGAATCATTGTTCATGGTAAATGAGATTGCTTTAAGATGTGTATATACAGTAACTGCAATTATTTCATCAAAGTTCAAAATTGTTAATCAAGCCATAGCAGTTTTGTACGTTTTCTGATAGTTTGATGATAGTTATAGTCCTTGTTTTTAACAAGTCCTCACTTTCATTAGAGTGAGAGTATTATCATCATGTATTGTGAAATATGATCATTGAGAATCAACCACTCTCTGTGAGTGTAACAAAACTCAATGTCTTCTATCATCACAATGTAGTGAAGCAAGAGTTAAACTTCCATGACAAACACACTCAATTTTACCGCTTCCTGGATTCGGAGTTTGGACTGAACCACTTGACTAATGAGAAGGATGCACTGAATCACACAGCCAATGAGAATCTCTACCTGAAACACACAACCAATGAGAAGGACCAATCAGACGAAGAGCTGCAGGAGGGTTTGTTGTTATTACTCCAGATGGGTCCAGATGCTCTTCTGACCATGATTTTACGTAAATGGTGAGTTCCATTTTATTATACTGTGTGTCTGAATCAAGTTTGTTTTACCCTTGAAGTCAAGGGGACAATGAACTTGTATTCTATCCTATCCTATCATAACCCATCCTATTCTAAGTCATAGCCTGTGACAGTATTCTAACCTGCCCATATCCCTTCCACTCTGTAGCCCCAGTCAGCGAAGTGCTGAGGACCTGGAAGTGATCTATGAGGAGCTGCTTCATGTCAAGGCTGCTGCTCATCTCTCCACCTCCGTGAGTGACAGCATCCTGTTCTGTCCCTGGGCTGACTGAGTCCTAAATGGCACCCTCTTCCCTATGTAGTGCACTACTTTTGAATAAGGGCCATAGGGCTCTGGCCAAAAGTAGTGAACTCCATTTAATCTAGTCAGAAGATGTTCAGAACGTCCTGTAGAAATAAGAAACTGTGCTACACCATGGGCCGTATTCAAAGTCTCAAGGTAGGAGTACTGATACAGCATCAGTTTTGCCTCATAGATCATAATGAATAAGATTATGTGGACGGGGGGGATCTGATTCTAGATCAGTACTCCTACTCATCGACTCTTTGTGAATTAAATATGGGCCCAGTTCTTAGAAAGTGGATTGAGCCTCCTGTGGACTAGAAAACCTGCACATGATGAAAACCTGCACATGATCCACATTAAGTCTACTCCTGGGCTGCATAAGCAATGTTCAATGGAGTATCGAAAGTGATTGAAAATGGTTTTAAATCCAGGAATTGGTTTAATCTGGGTCCGAGAAGAGGATGTAACCCTACTGTATGTCCTGTAGAACTAAGGCTTTATGCTGCCCCTCCCACTGACCTCTCCCTGTTTAATCCTGTCTCATCCCCTTTCCTTCTTCCTGTAGGTGCGTAAGGAGTTGGCAGCAGTGCTGGTGTTTGAGTCCCATGCCAAAGCAGGCACAGTCTGTGAGTGTGATAGTCTGTAATAGTCTTCCCTGATGTTTATTTGAACTGTGGTGGGCCCACATCACTACCACAGTGCTACAGATACTCTGTCTCTGTTTCCATCCTCCCCCTCACTGCAGTATACAACCAACCTGTCCTTTAGGCAGAACTCATTATTCCTGCCACTGATGTAAAACCTACTGAAACCTACTGGAATATTTCAATATCTTTATCTTGGACAATCAGTCCATTAGATTGTCAGAGAAAGCTGTGTGTCGGCAGAGCTGACTGAAACGTCAATCTAAATGCCGTGTGTACCTTTGTGAACATGGACAAGAAGATACAGATCACCAGCATTTTGCCTCCCAGCCTTTCGTTTTTATTGGACTTAGTGCCCTTTGGGACATAATTACCTGTGAAGTTGATTGACTTAGATGCTGATGTGTGGGAGAGAGACTGGTGGGATTCATCCTGATTATGTGTATCTGTGTTTCTCAGTGTTCAGTCAGGGAGACAAAGGCACTTCCTGGTACATCATCTGGAAGGGCTCTGTCAATGTCATCACACATGGAAAGGTAAGGCCATTACCCCAGGTCTCTTATTTGTGTACGATTCTTTAGTATACACACTTTTGATGAATATTTGGATACTACATTTGAATTGTATTCACATTGTACTTACAGTGTGTGTGTGTGTGTGTGTGTGTGTGTGTGTGTGTGTGTGTGTGTGTGTGTGTGTGTGTGTGTGTGTGTGTGTGTGTGTGTGTGTGTGTGTGTGTGTGTGTGTGTGTGTGTGTGTGTGTGTGTGTGTGTGTGTGTGTGTGATGCAGGGTCTGGTGACGACGCTACATGAGGGAGAAGATTTTGGGCAGCTGGCCCTGGTGAACGATGCTCCCAGAGCAGCCACCATCATCCTGAGAGAGGACAACTGCCACTTCCTACGAGTCGACAAACAGGACTTCATACGCATCCTCAAGGTGGATTTGGTTACAGCCTGATGTTGTGTACATACCGTATTCATACTGATGTGTACTGTCCTGTGTGTATTCACACAGTATGTGTGTAAGTAGATACAGTCTGTATGACTGTGTTTCAGGATGTGGAGGCTAACACCGTGCGTCTGGAGGAACATGGGAAAGCTGTGTTGGTGCTGGAGAAGGCTGAGTCGACCAATCAGGGAGGGACAGGAAACATCAGCAAGTGAGACACGCCCACCTCTCATACAACATACTGTATAACAACAATCAGTCAAACAAGCACTTACACATTCATCATTCAACCTAAATGAACACACTCATTCAAGGCGTTATTAGACCAATGTCATGTAAACCATTTTTTTTGCTGTAGAATATAACACGTTTCAGTACCATTTTTGTGGACAGTGTTATTAATTGTGGCAGTTATCTGCTCGCCTATTGTTGATTCAACACAGAAATGGACTTCAACCCTGTTCAGTTGAATGGACTGCACTTTATCTCACCTCAAGTGTTTTAACAAACATTGGGTTTAATGAATGTGATGCTGGTGATGCTGACTGACTGCCTCTTTAGTGAAGTGTCTGCCTGTTGCTCTCTACACACCTACACACATACCTATACTCTCTTCCTCTTCCTGTCTTCCCTTTCTATCTCTCTCTCTCTATCTATCTCCCTCTTCCACAAACACACAGGTATACAGTGATGTCTGGAACACCAGAGAAGATCCTAGAACACCTGCTTGAGACAGTGAAGTTGGATACTAATGGCAATGATGCTATAGGTATGATGCTATATGGCTTGCCTTAGTCCAAACATCTCTCTACTATAGTGGCTGGACCCCTCTATGTCGATGGACCACTGACATACTCCCACTGTTTTATGTTCAAAGAAAAGGAGTTCCTCTTTTAAGACACACTATAGTGAACAATCTGATGACCTCTGAATCCTCAGCCAAACTTTAAAGATAGTTTCTGGTTTCATGGGCACTGTTTGTTTGGGTCATTCACATGAAACAGCCAACAACGACAGAAAACAACAGGCAGAATCAGGCCAGTCACATTCCTGGCTATTTATTTTATGTCCGCTAAAAGCCAAAGTCAGATGACTCAAATTGTTTCTGTGTTTTTCGGGGAGGAAGCACGGGGACGGCGGGAGGGACACAGAATGCCATTAGGCCTTGTTAGTGTGTTATGTGTTGTTCTGTCTGTGTGCCCACAGATCCCTGTGTGAGCGACTTCCTACTGACCCACAGGGTCTTCATGCCCTCCAGCCAGCTCTGCCCGGCCCTGCAACAGCAATACCCTTTATGATGATTATGATGGTGGTGATGCTGATCGTGGTGGTGGTAGTGGTGGTGGAGGTGGGGGTGGTGGTGGAGGGGTGATGATGATGATGTTATAAGTTGTTGTGTTTATTTCTATTTACTATGCCTCAATTCAATCAGATCGAGTGTTAACCGGTGTTGGCAGACATCCGCATAGCAGATGTTTTGGTGGTGTTGGAGGTGTAACTGCGGTACGGGCTGACCAATAGGTGAGCGGCTGCTCTTGTGTGTCACAAACCACACCCTTCCTTATTATCCCTACCGCGTCAGAAGTTCAAAACGGCAACAGAAAGTGTAGGCTAATGCATGTTTTCATGTTCATTTGGATAGGGGGGATTTATAGCTTCTCAGTCTAATCGAGGTGTAGAAAATAGAATATCACTCAAGTGCTTGAACTTGTAACGTGGATGACTGAACTTCTAACATGGCTGCATGGGATCTGTCAGATTATAAAATCGGTGGTTTCGTTGCATCCAATGGCAGTGTCCGCGATAAGATAACGCAAGGAGCCGCTTATGGATTTCAAATCAAATTTTATTTGTCACGTGCCGAATACAAAAGGTGTAGACCTTACCGTGAAATGCTTATAATAATAATAATAATAATAATATGCCATTTAGCAGACGCTTTTATCCAAAGCGACTTACAGTCATGCGTGCATACATTTTTTTTTTTTTGTGTATGGGTGGTCCCGGGGATCGAACCCACTACCTTGGCGTTACAAGCGCCGTGCTCTACCAGCTGAGCTACAGAGGACCACGTTATGAGCCCTTAACCAAACAATGCAGTTCAAGAAATAGAGTTTTTTATCAAATCAAAAAGTAACACAATAAAATTACATAACAATAAGGAGGCTATATACAGGGGATACCGGCACCGAGTCAATGTGCGGGGGCACAGGTTAGTCAAGGCAATCCATAAAGTCACTATGCATAGATAATAAACAGCGAGTAGCAGCAGTGTAAAAACAAAGGGGGGGCGGGGTCAATTTAAATAGTCCCGGTGGTCATTTGATTAATTGTTCAGCAGTCTTATGGCTTGGGGGTAGAAGCATTTTTTATTTTTTATTTTTTAAGCCTTTTGATCCTAGACTTGGCGCTCCGGTACTGCTTGCCGTATGGTAGCAGAGAGAACAGTCTATGACTTGGGTGACTGGAGTCTTTGACAAGGATTTGACAGCTCTAACGCAGTTCCACCGAAATCTGATAGAATCTAGCCCTTACATTTTGTCTCTATAAAGGGAAAGCCAGACACATCGCGGACACCGACGCCTCGCTTCTGGACGAGCTAAACACCTTCTTCGCACACTTCGAGGAAAACACAGAGCCGCCAACATGGGCCACCGCCGCTCATGAGGACTGTGAGCTCTCGTTCTCCATGGCCGGCTTGAGTAAGACATTTAAGCATGTTAACCCTCGCAAGGCTGCCGGCCCAGACGGCATCCCAAGCCGTGTCCTCAGAGCATGTGCAGACTAGCTGGCTGGAGTGTTTACCGACATACTCAATCTCTCCCTATCCCAGTCTGTTGTCTCAACTTGCTTCAAGATGTCCACCATTGTTCCTGTAGCCAAGAAAGTGAAGGTAACTGAACTAAATGGCTATCGCCCCGTAGCAGTCACTTCTGTCATCATAAAGTGCTTTGAGGGGCTAGTTAAGGATTATATCACCTCCACCTTACCCAACACATTAGAACCACTACAATTTGCATACCGCCCCAATAGATCCACGGATGACGCAATCGCCATCGCAATGCACACTGCCCTATCCCATCTGGACAAGAGGAATACCTATGTAAGAATGCTGTTCATTGACTACAGCTCAACCTTCAACACCATAGTGCCCTCCAAGCCCTGGGTCTGAACCCCGACCTGTGCAACTGGGTCCTGGACTTCCTGACAGGCTGACCCCAGGCAGCAACACCTCCACCACGCTGATCCTCAACACGGGGGCCCCACAAGGGTGCGTGCTCAGCCCACTCCTGTACTCCCTGTTTACCCATGACTGCATGGCCATGCACGTCTCCAACTCAATCATCAAGTTTGCTGACGACACAACAGTAGTAGGCCTGATTAAAAACAATGACGAGACAGCCATGGCGGAGTGGTGCCAGGAAAATAACCTCTCCCTCAACGTCAACAAAATGAAGGAGACAGCAGAGAGAGCATGCCCCCATCCACATCGACGGGGCTGCAGTGGAGAGGATGAAAAGCTTCACGTTCCTTGGCGTGCAAATCACTGACAACCTGAAATGGTCCATCCACACAGACAGTGTGGTGAAGAAGGCGCAACAGTGCCTCTTCAACAGGAGGCTGAAGAAATTTGGCTTGGCCCCTAAGACCCTCACAAACTTCTACAGATGCACCATTGATCACATCCTGTAGAGCTGTATCACCGCCTGGTACGGCAATTGCACTGTTCGCAACCTCAGGGCTCTCCAGAGGGTGGTGCAGTCAGCCCAAAGCATCACCGGGGGTACACTGCCTGCCCTCCAGGACATCTACAGCACCCGGTGTCACAGGAAAGCCAAGAAGATCATCAAGGACCTCAGCCACCCAAGCCACGGCCTGTTCACCCCGCTACCATCAAGAAGGCGGAGACAGTACAGGTGCATCAAAGCTGGGACCGAGAGACTGACAAAAAGCTTCTATCTCCAGCTCCTATCAGACTGTTAAATAGTCACCTCTAGCAGGCCTCCGCCCAGTGCCCTGCCCTGAACTTAGTCACTGTTACTAGCCGGCTACCACCCGGTACTCTACCCTGCACATTAGAGACTGCTGCCCAATGTACATAGTCATTGAACACTGGTCATACAGTGCATTCGGAAAATATTCAGAACCCTTGACTTTTTCCACATTTTGTTACGTTACAGCCTTATTCTAAAATGGATAAAAAATCATAATTCTACACACAATACCCATAATAAAAAATGCAAATATCACATTTACATAAGTATTCAGACCCTTTACTCAGTACTTTGTTGAAGCACCTTTGGCAGCGATTACAGCCTTGAGTCTTCTTGGGTATGACGCTACAAGCTTGGCACACATGTATTTGGGGAGTTTCTCCCATTCTTCTCTGCAGATCCTCTCAAGCTCTGTCAGGTTGGATGGGGAGCGTTGCTGCACAGCTATTTTCAGTTCTCTCCAGAGATTTTTCGATCGGGTTCAAGTCCGGGCTCTGGCTGGGCCACTCAAGGACATTCAGAGACTTGTCCCGAAGCCACTCCAGCGTTGTCTTGGCTGTGTGCTTAGGGTCATTGTCCTGTTGGAAGGTGAACCTTAGCCCCAGTCTGAGGTCCTGAGCGCTCTGGAGCAGGTTTTCATCAAGGATCTCTCTATACTTTCCTCCATTCATCTTTCCCTCGATCCTGACTTATCTCCCAGTCCCTGCCGCTGAAAAACATCCCCACAGCATGATGCTGCAATCACCATGCTTCCCGTAGGGATGGTGCCAGGTTTCCTCCAGACGTGACGCTTGGCATTCAGGCCAAAGAGTTCAATCTTGGTTTCATCAGACCAGAGAATCTTGTTTCTCATGGTCTGAGAGTCTTTAGGAGCCTTTTGGCAAACTCCAACCGGGCTGTCGTATTCCTTTTACTGAGGAGTGGTTTCCGTCTGGCCACTTTACCATAAAGGCCTGATTGGTGGAGTGCTGCAGAGATGGTTGTCCTTCTGGAAGGTTAACCCATCTCCACAGAGGAACTCTGGAGCTATGTCAGAGTGACCATTGGGTTCTTGCTCACCTCCCTGACCAAGGCCCTTCTCCCCCGATTGCTCAGTTTGGCCGGGCGGCCAGCTCTAGGAAGAGTCTTGGTGGTTCCAAACTTCTTCCATTTAAGAATGATGGAGGCAACTGTGTTCTTGTTGACCTTCAATGCTGCAAAAATGTTTTGGTACACTTCCCCAGATCTGTGCCTCGACAGAATCCTGTCTCGGAGCTCTACGGACAATTCCTTCGACCTCATGGCTTGGTTTTTGCTCTGACATGCACTGTCAACTGTATAACCTTATATAGACAGGTGTGTGCTTTCCAAGTCATGTCCAATCAATTGAATTTACCACAGGTGGACTCCAATCAAACATTTCAAGGATTATCAATGAAAACAGGATGCACCTGAGCTCAATTTCGAGTCTCATAGTAATGGGTCTGAATACTTATGTAAATAAGTTTTTTCAGTTTTTTATTTATAATACATTTGCAAACATAAAAAAAAAACAGTTTTCACTTTGTCGTTATGGGGTATTGTGTGTACATTGATGAGGATTTTAATTTTTTTAATCAATTTCAGAATAAGGCTGTAACGTAACAAAATGTGGAAAAAGTCAAGGGGTCTGAATACTTTCCGAATGTGCTGTATATTCCGGTATCTGACATTGCTTGTGCTGATATTTTTGGGATTTGTGTGTGTCACTAGGAACCGATGTGGAAGTGGTGGAGGAGTCAGGCGCAGGACACAGAGGTTAAGTCCAACAGACTTTAATAGTCGAACGAACAAGAGAAAAACCCGACCTCGAAAATAAACCAAGAGGCGAGGGAAAATTACGCAACACGCGTAACACTAAGCACAAAACAACAAGAGAGTGCAGACACGTAGCTCCGAACAAAGTGGCAGCAAAAACAACACACAATAAGACTAGTGCAAAACACGGAACTTATAAGACAAGTAATCAACACACAAATGGACACAGGTGTAACAGACAGACAAAAGCAATCAAACACCGAAACATAGAGCGGTGGCAGCTAGTACTCCGGGGACGGCGAACGCCGAAGCCTGCCCGAACCAGGAGGAGGAGCAGTCTCGGCAGAATCCGTGACAGTACCCCCCCCCCCTTGACGCGCGGCTCCAGCCGTGCGCCGACCCCGGCCTCGGGGACGGCCAGGAGGACGCGGACCCGGGCGCGTGGGATGCCCACGGTGGAACTCAGTCAGGAGGGATGGATCGAGTATGTCCCTCCTGGGCACCCAGCACCGTTCCTCCGGACCGTACCCCTCCCACTCCACGAGATACTGGAGACCACTCATCCGGCGCCTCGAGTCCAAGATGGTCCGGACCCTGTACGCCGGGGCCCCCTCGATGTCCAAAGGGGGCGGAGGGGTCTCCTCTATCTCATCTTCTTGGAGTGGGCCAGCTACCACCGGCCTGAGAAGAGACACATGGAACGAGGGGTTAATATTTTTATACTCTATAGGCAGTTGTAACCTGTAACACACCTCGTTCAATCTTCTCAGGACTTTGAAGGGCCCCACAAACCGCCGACCCAGCTTCCGGCAGGGCAGGCGGAGGGGCAGGTTTCGAGTCGAGAGCCAGACTCGATCTCCCGGTGCGTACACCGGTCCCTCACTGCGGTGGCGATCGGCGCTCGCCTTTTGTTGACGGATGGCACGCTGCAGATGGACATGGGCAGCGTCCCACGTCTCCTCCGAGCGCCGAATCCACTCGTCCACCGCAGGGGCCTCGATCTGGCTCTCGTGCCAAGGTGCCAGGACCGGCTGATAACCTAAAACACACTGGAAAGGTGTTAAATTGGTGGAGGAGTGGCGGAGAGAGTTCTGGGCCATCTCTGCCCAGGGGATGAACCTAGACCACTCCTCCGGCCGGTCCCGGCAATAGGACCTCAAAAACCTACCCAGATCCTGGTTGACACGTTCCACCTGCCCATTGCTCTCTGGGTGGTACCCCGAGGTAAGGCTTACCGAGACCCCCAACCGTTCCATGAACGCCCCCCAAACTCTGGAGGTGAACTGGGGACCTCGGTCAGACACAATATCCTCGGGGACCCCATAGTGCCGGAACACATGGGTAAATAGGGCCTCAGCGGTTTGTAGGGCAGTAGGGAGACCCGGCATGGGAAGGAGACGACAGGCCTTAGAAAACCGATCCACAACGACCAAAATGGTGGTATTCCCCTGGGAGGGGGGTAGGTCGGTTACGAAATCCACCGATAGGTGGGACCATGGTCGTTGTGGAACGGGCAGGGGATGTAGCTTACCCCTGGGCAAATGTCTAGGCGCCTTACACTGGGCACACACCGAGCAGGAGGAGACATAAACCCTCACATCCCTAGCTAACGTTGGCCACCAGTATTTCATGCTAAGACAGTGCACGGTCCGGCCAATACCTGGATGTCCAGAGGAGGGTGATGTATGAGCCCAATAAATAAGACGATCCCGAACCTCGAGCGGAACGTACGTCCGCCCCACAGGACACTCGGGGGGAGTAGGGTCGGTACGCAGTGCCCGCTCGATTTCCGCATCGACCTCCCATACCACCGGAGCCACCAAACAAGACTCCGGCAATATGGAAGTAGGCTCGTTGGACCTCTCCTCCGTGTCATACCGCCGGGACAGGGCGTCTGCCTTACCATTCTGGGACCCTGGGATGTATGTGATCTTAAAAACAAACCGGGTTAGGAACATGTTCCACCTAGCCTGACGAGGGTTCAATCTCCTAGCTGCCCGGATGTACTCCAGGTTACGGTGATCAGTCAGAATGAGGAAAGGGTGTTGTGCCCCCTCAAGCCAATGCCTCCACACCTTTAGGGCCTGGACTACGGCTAACAGCTCCCTGTCCCCAACGTCATAGTTGCGCTCCGCCGAGCTAAGCTTCTTGGAGTAGAACGCACAGGGGCGGAGTTTAGGTGGCGTGCCGGACCGTTGTGACAGGACTGCCCCAATACCGGTCTCGGACGCGTCTACCTCTACTTGGAATGGTAAAGAGGGATCCGGATGCGCCAGTACCGGAGCCGAGGTGAACAGGTTCTTCAGTTTAACAAATGCCCTGTCCGCCTCAGCCGACCACTGCAAACGAACCGGACCCCCCTTTAGCAGGGACGAATGGGAGCTGCAACCTGTCCAAAACCCCGAATAAACCTCCGGTAGTAATTAGCAAAACCCAAGAACTGCTGCACCTCTTTTACAGTGGTTGGAGTTTGCCAATTACGCACGGCCGATACCCGGTCTACCTCTATCTCCACACCAGACGCGGACAACCGATAACCCAAAAAGGAGACGGACTCCTGGAAGAACAGGCATTTCTCTGCCTTGACATACAAGTCATGCTCCAACAGTCTTCTCAACACTCGGCGCACCTGGGCTACATGCTCGGCTCGTGTAGAAGAGTACACTAGGATGTCGTCGATGTAAACTACTACACCCTGCCCATGCATGTCCCGGAAAATCTCGTCAACAAAGGATTGGAAGACTGAAGGAGCATTCATTAAACCGTATGGCATGACGAGATACTCGTAATGACCCGAGGTGGTGCTAAATGCTGTTTTCCATTCATCCTCCTCCCTAATGCGCACCAGATTGTACGCGCTCCTGAGATCCAACTTTGTGAAGAACCGCGCTCCGCGTAACGATTCCGTCATTGTCGCAATCAGTGGCAGTGGGTAACTGTATTTAACTGTGATCTGATTGAGACTACGGTAATCAATACACGGGCGCAATCCCCCGTCCTTCTTCTTCACAAAGAAGAAACTCGAGGAGACCGGGGAAGTGGAGGACCGTATGTATCCCTGTGCCAAGGACTCGGCTATGTAAGTCTCCATAGCCGCTGTTTCCTCTTGAGACAGGGGATACACACGACTCCGTGGAAGAGCCGCTCCTGTTTGGAGATTTATCGCACAGTCCCCCTGTCTATGAGGAGGTAGCCGCGTTGCCCTCGATTTGCTGAACACAAGTGCTAAATCCTCATACTCAGGGGGGATGCGCAGTGCGGGCACTTGGTTCGGACTCTCTACCGAGGTCGCCCCTACGGAAACACCTAGACATCTCCCTACACACTGGGCAGACCACTCCATAAGAGCCCTCTGTTGCCACGCTATGGTAGGATCATGGGTGCTTAACCAGGGAAGGCCCAACACCACGGGGTACGCAGGAGAGTCAATCAGATAAAACTGAATGATCTCCTCATGACCCCCCTGCGTCGTCATCGTCAGCGGTGCCGTGACTTCCCTGATCAGGCCCGAACCCAACGGCCGGCTGTCTAATGCGTGGACAGGAAATGGAGCTTCTACCGGCCGAAGGGGAATCCCTAACCTACAACAAAATGCCCGATCAATAAAGTTCCCAGCTGCGCCTGAATCTACTAGCGCCTTATGCTGGGAATGAGGTGCCACCTGTGGAAATCTCACAGGAATACTCATGTGACCAACAGAAAGCTCTGGGTAAGTGGGGTGCCTACTCACCTGAAATGACTCCCCAGTGCGTGGCCTGTTGTCACCTCTCCCAGGAGACCCTCCCCAGCACCTGGCCGCGGTGTGTCCTCCACGACCACAGGTGGTGCAGGGGATGGCCCCCCTCGGGTTCCCTCTCCTCCTCTCTCTAGCGCCAGCACCCCCGAGCTCCATGGGAATCGGCTCGGAGGTGCTGGAGGGTGGAATGGACGACCCCCACTCGGGACGTCCGCGGGTAGCCAGCAGGGTGTCTAGACGGATGGAAATGTCCACCAACTGGTCGAACGACAGGTTGGTGTCCCTGCAGGCCAGCTCACGACGAACGTCCTCTCGTAGGCTACACCGGTAGTGGTCAATGAGGGCCCTCTCATTCCACCCCGCATCCGCCGCTAGTGTCCGGAACTCCAGTGCGAACTCCTGTGCGCTCCTCTTCCCCTGTCGGAGGTGGAATAGACGCTCTCCCGCCGCTTTCCCCTCAGGTGGATGATCGAAGACGGCCCTGAAGCGGCGGGAGAACTCCGCGTAGGTGATGGTTGTGGCGTCTATTCCCCTCCATTCGGCGTTGGCCCACTCCAACGCCTTGCCGGATAGACAGGAGATGAGGGCGGAGACGCTCTCGTATCCCGAGGGCGCCGGGTGTATGGTGGCCAGGTAGAGTTCCACCTGCAGGAGGAATCCCTGACACCCGGCTGCAGAACCGTCATATGCCCTCGGGAGCGAGAGCCGAATCCCACTGGGTTCCGGTGCTGAGAGAGGAGGACTGGCCGTTGGTGATGGGATGTTGTAAGAGTGCGTGGACACCTCTCGATTCACCAACTGGCGCAGAGTGTTGGACACCTCGTCCATGGCGGTCCCGAGTTGCCGGATCATAGTGTCCTGGTAGTTGATCCGGGCTTCCAGGGATTCGGGTGCCGCGGCTGTTCCTGCTGACTCCATGGTATGGTGTGTTGTTCTGTCACTAGGAACCGATGTGGAAGTGGTGGAGGAGTCAGGCGCAGGACACAGAGGTTAAGTCCAACAGACTTTAATAGTCGAACGAACAAGAGAAAAACCCGACATGGAAAATAAACCAAGAGGCGAGGGAAAATTACGCAACACGCGTAACACTAAGCACAAAACAACAAGAGAGTGCAGACACGTAGCTCCGAACAAAGTGGCAGCAAAAACAACACACAATAAGACTAGTGCAAAACACGGAACTTATAAGACAAGTAATCAACACACAAATGGACACAGGTGTAACAGACAGACAAAAGCAATCAAACACCGAAACATAGAGCGGTGGCAGCTAGTACTCCGGGGACGGCGAACGCCGAAGCCTGCCCGAACCAGGAGGAGGAGCAGTCTCGGCAGAATCCGTGACAGTGTGTATTGTTTTATATTCTTAGGTATACTGCACTGTTGGAGCTACAAACATAAGCATTTCGCTGCACCTGCGATAACATCTGCAAAATATGTTTGCGCGACCAATACATTTTGATTTAAGAGGATCACATACCCAACATTTTGTGGGAGTATTTTTAATTGGTCTACCAAAAACAAATGAAATGTTTTAAATGTTATTCAATTAAATAAATTAAACAAATTAACATCATTAAACCAAAGCATCCAGCTCCTCCAGCTTAAGAGACAGACTAGTGTCTCTTCAGTCGACAGCAGCTCAGACAGGTCTAGGTCTAGTATAGCTGTGTTAAGTTGTTGTTCAGATGGGTTGTCTCCCTTCCTTAACCCTGAGTGCACCTATCATGCCGAGCCGTCTGAGGGCTCAGAGCTGGAGAAGGCAGCCTACGCCCTCAACACCAAGCAGAAGATAGTGAAGCTGATTGGCCAGTGGGTGGCACTGTTCGGCCAGATTCTCAAAGACGACCCTATCGCTGTTGACTTCCTGGAGGTGAGTGAGGGTGATAGTGGGCTTCTCTATAAACACACACAGATATTATGTGTATGTACAGATATATACAGATATAGGATCTTAATTTGAGACAGTTTGCTACAGCAACATAAAATGTGAATTATTATGTGTATTATAATTCATGGGGGAAAAATTGTAGGGGTTGATACATTTTTCGTTAGGGCAAATCAAGACTGACATTTTAAAGTGGAAATTACAAACTTTAGAATACTTTTTAAACCTCGATTACACTACAAGTTTGCATTTCCTGCTGTGCAGGAAACATCTGTAGATGATCTACACAGGATCAATAATAGCAGTCTTATATTAATGTTATTTATCCAAATATAAGGCTCTGAAAAGCAGATAATGTAGAACATATTGTATATGTAATATATAGTAAATTGTGCAGTATATTATATTGAATGTAGGCCTGTGTATATGTCTCTGTGTGTGTTGTGACCATAAACATACAGTATACATACAGTGTTTCTATGCATGCCAGACGCTGAGGAAAGAGGTGACAGGTGACTCTCGTCTGTCCAGTATGCTGAGAGAGCAGCTCAGAGACAGGAGGAGAACCAGAGTGTGAGTAGTAACATATCACCCAGTCAGTCTGTCATATAGAAGAACCTACCAGGTGAATGAATGAGGTCAAAGGTCAAGATACCTGTAGTACGTCATGGGGTGGATTGGATATTTGTGGTGTGACTTCAGTAATGTGAAACTTAAGTTATATCTATTTCTTTGTACTCACATTTTGATAGGCTCACATACCCAACAATTACGGCAGTATATTTTTATCTGTCTACCAAAACAAATTAACAAATTTAACAAGGCATCTAGCTCCTCCTGCTGAAGAGACAGACTAGTGTTCAGTCGACAGCAGACAGCAGCCATATTGTTAACATTATGAGGTATCGTAACCAGGATGATTGGAGTATTTCTTGCATGTAGATTCTAATACAAATAATTTAGCATTTTTTTTATCTTTCCAGGCTGGAGAATGGTGTTGAGTCACTGACAAGGGTAAATTGCTTAATAATAATAATAATAATAATAATAATAATAATAATAATAATAATAATAATAATATGCTTATAATGAATAATCTCGGTTAATCCAGAACTAAAATCTTGCGTAATTTGGTCAGATTCTAAAGTTATGTTTAAGTAGTCTATCCACGAGAGATGACATGCTCAATAAAGATCACTTTTGCACACATACACTATATATACAAAAGTATGTGGACACCCCTTCAAATTAGTGGATTTGGCTATTTCAGCCACACCCGTTGCTGACAGGTATAAAAAAAATCGAGCACACAGCCATGCAATCTCCATAGACAAACATTGGCAGTAGAATGGCCTTACTGAAGAGCTCAGTGACTTTCAATGTGGCACCGTCATAGGATGCCACCTTTCCAACAACTCAGTTCGTCAAATTACTGCCCCGGTCAACTGTAAGTGCTGTTACTGTGAAGTGGAAAGGTCTAGGAGCAACAACGGCTCAGCCGCGAAGTGGTAGGCCACATAAGCTCAAAGAACGGGACCGCCGAGTGCTGAAGCGCGTAACGCGTAAAAATCGTCTGTCCTCGGTTGCAACACTCACTACCGAGTTCCAAACTGCCTCTGGAAGCAACGTCAACACAATAACTGTTCATCAGGGAGCTTCATGAAATGGGTTTCCATGGCTGACGAGCCGCACACAAACCTAAGATCACCATGCGCAATGCCAAGCGTCAGCTGGAGTGGTGTAAAGCTCACCGCCATTGGACTCTGGAGCAGTGGAAACGCGTTCCCTGGAGTGATGAATCACGCTTCAGCATCTGGCAATCCGACGGACGATTCTGGGTTTGGCAGATGCCAGGAGAACGCTACCTGCCCCAATGCATAGTGCCAACTGTAAAGTTTGGTGGAGGAGGAATAATGGTCTGGGGCTGTTTTTCATGGTTCGGGCTAGACCCCTTAGTTCCAGTGAAGGGAAATATTAACGCTACAGCATACAATGACATTCTAGATGATTCTGTGCTTCCAACTTTGTGGCAACAGTTTGGGGAAGGCCCTTTCCTGTTTCAGCATGACAATGCCCCCATGAACAAAGTGAGGTCCATACAGAATTGGTTTGCCAAGATCAGTGTGGATGAACTTGACTGGCCTGCACAGAGCCCTGACCTCAACCCCATCGAACACATTTAGGATGAATTGGAACTCCGACTGCGAGCCAGGCCTAATCGTCCAATATCAGTGCCCGATCTCAATAATGCTCTTGTGGCTGAATGGAAGCAAGTCCCCGCAGCAATGTTCCAACATCTAGTGGAAAGCCTTACCAGAAGGATGGATGCTGTTATAACAGCAAAGGGGGGACCAACTCCATATTAATGCCCATGATTTTGGAATGAGATGTTCGACGAGCAGCTGTCCACATACTTTTGGTCATGTAGTGTACTTCTGCTCCTCTGGTTATTACCACATTACATGCCCCCTTTACTTAGGCAGATTGTGAGATAACAAAACAATACGAGTCCTCAGAAATTCTGGAAAAGTAGACAGTACATAATGCCTCCCTGAGCTAAAAGATATTAAAGCATAAAAAACATAGAAAAATGAAAAGCCACACTTGTGGCTGACGTACTCTGTCTGTTGTTTGTCACCATCAGTTTGACTGGTTCTCCAGTTGTGAGGAGCCAGTGGGGAAGTGTCTGCCAATCAGATCACAGGACAAAGGTCAGTGAGACTACTACAAAACTTAAAAGATCAGCTGACAATATGTAAACCATAGCATGATAATAACTATGTCTTGAATAGTATGGTAATGTCCTTTTCTATAATGTTTTACTGTTTATTACAATTGGTTAACCATTCACAGCCCACTGCAACCATGAAAGGCACTTACAGATTGGTCAGTATTAATGGTTGTTGATGTACTTTGTTTTAATGCCAAAATGTATTCTCCCATGTCCCTGTGTTTCCTAGTATTGTATGAGATCTTTCGGCCAGACCATACGTCAGTCACTCTGATGCTGCCGGTGAACGCCTCTGTTCAGGAAGTGATGTCATCGCTGGTAAACATAGGAGGAGACCACGTCCTGGTCAAAATGAATTCCATGGGAGGTGGGTGGCTCTTCTTTTCTTTTCTTTTTTCCATGTCATCTGGAAGCAATTTGAATCCCTTTTCTAAGATACAGCTGTACAGGATATGCATTAAAAGCGCTGCAATTTCAATCCGACGTCTGCATTGGCCGTGCAGCATTTACGGTGACACGGCCTCTGCAGAAGTCAGGGCATTCATACTTCTGGCGCTTCGCAAGGCAGCGCAGAGCTGTTGTGAAGGAAGTTGTCAAGGATTTGAGTTTGCGTTTATACAGGACCTCCCGCCCTCACCTACCGTCAACCAATCATGTCAATGTGGAGCTATACAGAGCCCTCCGCATTGTTACAACATTCGAGAGGTGCACCGCGATGTGGTACGGAGCTTGATTTGGTCTCTGCATGCCTACGGGGGCTTGGCAATTGTGTCATACGAAGCTCCGACCACATTTTCAGATCAAGCATACATTTGATTTTAGTTCCCTACCAGTTAATACACTTGGTACAGCACTCCCTCCTTCAAGCAAGAGCAGTTATATTCATAACGTTACGATTTTCTATATGTACATGTTAAAGTTTTTGTAATATGTAAATGTAATATTAGGGTAAATTGTATTGAAAGAGTGTAGCTCTCAGTGAGTGTTGATGTTATGTTGGGGTGTGTCTGTGAGCTGTTGTGTGTTAAAGGGTTTGTGTTTGCTGTATCATAGACAGGACTCAGCTGAAGCTGGATACCACAGCAGTCTACACCTCCCTGGGGCTGAATGAGAGACTGTTCCTCTGCACTGCCAGCCAGGTGGAACAACTGGTGAGTCTTCACCTACTTAACCATTACTGTCTGCTGTTTCACACAGTCAGAGATCAGTAGCTCACCACTGCTTATCAATATAAGATAACATAGCCAATACTATACAACGGTGTGCACTCCATGGTGAAATGGTTTATCGACTATAGTCTAGATAATGCATCTATAGTCTATCATGTGTGCGTAGATTAACATACTGTATCTACAAGTTACCTATATTTTAAGAACTACACTACATGGTGAATCAGACAAGAACATACAGAGACAGTCATCATAGCATACTGTAGATGTTTGTGTGAATGCCCCCCCCTAAGGTCCAGTATCATGATGTCATGGATGGTTGTTTTCTGGCACCTTCACAGACGCCCCTGAAGGAGCAGCAGGGTCCTGATCAGAGCACCATGGACACTTTGGAGCAGATGTGTTCAAAGGACATCGCCAGCCAGCTCACCAACTACGACTGGGAACTGTTCACCGCCATGCACGAGGTAAGGAAGGAAAGGTGAGGCCAGAGCTGTGCCAATATTGTGGAGTGGAAGTTATGGATTTGGGACCAGCAGGACAAAAGTTAAAAGTGGAGAAACTGTTGCATATGTTTGCAATGGGCGCTTGTGTGGGTACATTATATACCCAGCTTTAAATACTGAGTATCAACAGTATGCTCTGTTTCCCTGGATAAATACATGTTAGGTCTATAAGGGCATGACATCTATCTCACATGTGGGTATGCACTGTGGTAGGTAGCTAATGCAACAGGGTAAGGTGACTCAGATGGGAGCTGTCTCAGTGCTAACATGCATCCTTGGTCCTGATCTTGACCATAAGGAATCCTTTCTCTGACATCTTCAATCTGATAACTGCTACTGCAGCATCATGTCAACCATCAGATCGTCTCCTCAACTGATGTATCAGCCACGTGTTTCATCTGACACACATGCTTCTTTATGTAACGTTGATTTAACCAGGTTGTCCCATTGAGGTCAATACGCTTCCCACTTGGCACACACTGGTTGAATCGACGTTGTTTGCACATCATTTCAATGGAGGTTGAATGTTTGAAGTGGTACGGAGTATGAAAAAATGTATGCACTCACTAACTGTAAGTCGCTCTGGATAAGAGCGTCTGCTAAATGACTAAAATGTAAAATGTAAATGTAAATTACGTTGAACCAACATGAAATAGATGCTGAATTGACGTCTGTGCACAGTGGGCTATTTGACAAGGAAACCAAATTCAAGTCAGGTTCAAATGTTATACAAAATTGAAGGTTTAGAGCTCGATTCAATCCGTATCGCTGAAGTTCAGCACTATAGCACGATTTAAATGTGAAGGTAATTTCCAATTGAGCCAACATATACAGTGTTTACCGTGAATGCACTCTTGCGTTTAAATTTCTATTGCGCTGTAGCGCAGCTCTTCAGCGCTACGGATTGAATCGAGCCCTTAGTCCATTGGATGTTTGCTTCATATACCGTTTTTGGGTCCATACAAAATAGCTTTTGATGTGTGTTTAGTCTGCTACAGTACATGTGGATGGTAAGTGAATATGTCTCTCTCCCATCAGGTGGAATTAGTCTACTATATATTTGGGCGACATAAATTCCCGGGCGCCACCACAGCTAACCTGGAGCGTTTCGTGCATCGCTTCAACGAGGTGCAGTACTGGGTGGTGACGGAGGTGTGTCTGTGTACTGACCTGGTCAAGAGAGCCATGCTGCTCAAGAAGTTCATCAAGATGGCCGTCGTGTGAGTGGCACTCAAATTAAAACACAGCTTACCTTGTAAAGTGTAGATTAATTACTATGTTATCTTAGGGGTAACTATCCCTATATAGCAGTATACTACACTGAGTATACAAAACATTAAGAACATCTGTTCTTTTTATGACATAGACTGAACAGCTAAATCCAGGTGAAAGCTATGGTCCCTTATTGATGTCACTTTAAATCCACATCAATTACTGTAGATGAAGGGGAGACAGGTTAAAGAAGGATTTGTAAGCCTTGAGACAATTGAGAAATGGATTGTGTATATGTGCCATTCAGAGGGTGAATGGGCAAGACAAAATATTGAAGTGCCTTTGAAAAGGGTATGTTAGTAGGTGCCAGGTGCACCAGTTTGTGTCAAGAACTGCAACACTGCTGGGTTTCTCACACTCAACAGTTTTCCGTGTGTATCAAGAGTGGTCCACCACCCAAAGGACATCCAGCCAACTTGATACAACTGTGGGAAGCATTGGAGTCAACATGGGCCAGCAAACCTGTGGGGGGTGCGCAACTTAATATTAAGAAGTGTTCCTAATGTTTGGTATACTCAGTGTATATTGGTAATGTTGTACAATAACACACTTTATACAAAAAATTGAACATACCAGCAGAAATCATGTTTTCATATCCAGTTAAACTGATTTATAAAAGATTGGTAAAGGAAGATGCTCTCTTGTCTGTAGCCACTGATGCGCCAAGGCTGCGTTTACACAGGCAGCCCAATTCTGATCTTTTGCTATTCATTGGTGTTTTGACCAATCAGATCAGATATTTTGCCAGTAAGTGATAAAATAATCACTTAGGTAATGCACATGCTTAGTCTGCCCACAGCTGTTACTGACTGTGTTTCCTATTTCAGGTTGAAGGAACAGAAGAACCTAAACTCGTTCTTTGCGGTGATGTTTGGTCTGAGTAACAGTGCTGTACAGAGACTTAACAAGACCTGGGAGGTGAGGTCTGCTGGGGACAATGACCTACATTTTGATTATCGCTTATAACAATTGATTTGATTATAACAGATGTGAAATGGATTTCAGAGGAGATCTTGTAACAGTTGTTGTTTTTGTTGACAGAGAGTGCCGAGTAAGACGAAAAGGGTGTATTGTGCATACGAGAGGTTAATGGTGAGTGAGTTAATGTGTGCGCACTTACAAGCTAGCTATATAACAGTGTTCCATTAAATGTCATTGATAATGACGGGTGACATCACAGGCCACTTGTAAATCCCTCCACTTCATTTCCATTGTGTGTATGAATCATGTTTTCCTCCCATTGTAATATGTAAACATGTTTTCAATATATATATTTCCTATATAATTAGCAGGTTGGCATTTATTGGGATGACTCATGTACTGGAGGCAGCTCTGCAGAGTAGTCACTATCTGGCACAGCCACAAAGCCATAAAATCTGATTTTAAACCTAACCCTAACCTTAACCACACTGCTAACCTTACGCCTAACCCTAACCTTAAATTAAGACAAAAAAGCGAAGAGTTGTCTAAAAAGATGTCTAGAAATGCACACATTTTGTGCTCATCTAGGAAGCAATCACTCCCCCATTGCTGACTACAAATGATCTATAACTGGGCTAATAACTCACTAACAAGCAAAGGATATGAACATGTAGCTCTCGCTTTGATCTCAAAACAAGCACATCTATTTACGACCACTCATGCTGTAAAAACAGTCCAGTTCAAAGTGAATGGCACAGATCCATATATACGACAATGGTCTATTTGCATATAGGCCTACTGCAGCTCTGATTGGTTATGACGCACCGGTCTGTGTAGAGTACGGGCCTGAGTCATGCCTGTCAATGCAATAGAATCCTACTCCAGGGCCTCCCGAATGGCGCAGCGGTCTAAGGCACTGCATCGCAGTGCTTGAGGCGGCACTACAGACCCAGGTTCGATCCCAGGCTGTGTCACACCCATTAGGCGGCACACAATTGGCCCAGCGTGGTCCGGGTTAGGGGAGGGTTTGGCCGGCCGGGATTTCCTTGTCCCATCGAGCTCTAGCGACTCCTTGTGGCGGGCCGGGCGGTGTTTCCTCCGACACATTGGTGCGGCTGGCTTCTGGGTTAAGTGAGCAGTTTGTCAAGAAGCAGTGCGGCTTGGCAGGGACGTGTTTTGGAGGATGCATGGCTCTCGACCTTCGCCTCTCCCGAGTCCATAGTGGAGTTGCAGCGATGGGACAAGACCGTAACTACCAATTGGATATTACGAAATTAGGGAGAAAAAGGGGAGAAAAAAAAACGCATTCTGCCTACAACAAAATCTCTTGCATAGTTTGTTTTGTTTTGGTATGTTACATTGAAAGTGGCTAATATTGTGTTGATTCGATCACAATTCCCACAGTGAAGGGAAACGTTGATAGTGTTAACTAACGGGGAAAACTCTAGAAAGTTGAGTGAAGTTAAATCTCATGCTTCTCTGCACGGGCTGATATTTATTCTGCGCGCAGCTTAGAGGGAACATGGATGCTGGCCCATGTTGACACCAATGCTTCCCACAGTTGTGTCAAGTTGGCTGGGTGTCCTTTGGGTGGTGGACCAGACTTGATACACACAGGAAACTGTTGAGCGTGAAAAACCCAGCAGCGTTGAAGTTCTTGACACAAACCGGTGCGCCTGGCACCTACTACCATAACCTTTTCAAAGGCACTTCAATATTTTTGTCTTGCCCATTCACCCTCTGAATGGTACACATACACAATCCATGTCTCAATTGTTTCAAGGCTTAGAAATCCTTCTTTAACTGGTCTCCTCCCCTTCATCTACACTGATTGAAGTGGATTTAACAAGTGACATCAATAAGGGATCATGGCTTTCACCTGATCAGTCTGTCATGGAAAGAGCAGGTGTTCTTAATATTTGGTATACTCAGTGTATAGCCAATTTTGACTTTGCAGCTGGCCCATCTAGTGGAAATCGCTCCAGGACAAGATTTACCCCAATAAATGTCAACCTATATATAAGTAGGGGCGGCAGGTAGCCTAGCGGTTAGAGAGGCGAGCCAGCAACCTGTGTGGCAGCCCCCCGCACCTCTTCCCCCCCAAAAATGTGTGTCTTTCGGAGGGGTTGGGTTAAAAGCTAATTTCAGTTGGACCTTGTGTGCAGTTGACCAATAAAGTGATCTTAATCTATAGCTAATGGAGAATTGTTTTTATTTCTGTTAATGTGTCAGGATCCGTCACGTAACCACAGAGCGTACAGACTGGCTGTGGCAAAGCTCAGTCCTCCCTACATCCCCTTCATGCCCCTGCTACTCAAAGGTAATAATGCTTTCTTAGCCTTGTGACAAACGTAACATTCAATATCTGAGTTAATTCTACATGACCCTATACTGAACCAGTATGTTGTTCTGTTCACCAACTGTACCTACCTCTAGACATGACATTCATCCATGAGGGAAACAAGAACTACACAGACAAACTGGTCAATTTTGAGAAAATGGTGAGTTGTCTAGCCTAACTATCACATTTTCACATCCTGTAGATGTGCTGTAGATTACCATCAATCAGCCCTTACCTAAGTTATGTCTTCTCTTTGTGTCTGTAAACTATTGCCTGTATAAGCTACCTTTTCTTTTCACCGTTGCAGCGCTTGATTGCTAAGACAGTGAAGATAGTTAGAGGGTGCAGAAGCACGCCTTACGGTAAGAAAACAAAAGAAAACAAAATTGTAGAAAAGGACGGGATAGGAAGGACAATGTTGTGGCATGGTGTTCACTCTCTATGGTTCTTTGTCCTACAGTGCCTTCATCACCTCAGAAGGGACTCGCAGACAGAATGTTTCTGGAGGCGCCTTCCATTCGGGTGTCCACATGTAAGCTATGCCTTATCTACAAAAATCAACACTAATTTTCCATTCTGAGAACTTCAAATGATATTAAGTAACTGCAGCGCTTCAATTTTAATTTTTTTAACACATATCTCCCTCTGTCTCTTGTCCAGATTCCGAGCAATCCCTCCCTCTCCGGAATCCTAGCAACATCCGCCACTATGTTCAGAACTTTGAAGTGATTGACAACCAGCGCAAACTGACACAACTGTCCAGAGGAATGGAGCGCTGAGGGCTGAACCAGACCAGTATACAGTTGATGTCGGAAGTTTACATACACCTTAGCCAAATACATTTAAACTCAGTTTTCACAATTCCTGACATTTAATCCTAGTCAAAATTCCCTGTCTTAGGTCAGTTAGGATCACCACTTTATTTTAAGAATGTGAAATTTCATAATAATAGTAGAGAGAATTATTTATTTAAGCTTTTTTTTCTTTCATCACATTCCCAGTGGGTCAGAAGTTTACATAAACTAAATTATTATTTGGTAGCATTGCCTTTAACTGAGTCAGGTTTGTAGGCCTCCTTGCTCGCACACGCTTTTTCAGTTCTGCCCACAAATTTTCTATAGGATTGAGGTCAGGGCTTTGTCGTCCTTAAGCCATTTTTCCACAACTTTGGAAGTATGCTTGGGGTCATTGTCCATTTGGAAGACCCATTTGCAAACAAGCTTTAACTTCCTGACTGATGTCTTGAGATCTTGCTTCAATATATCCACATAATTTTCCTTCCTCATGATGCCATCTATTTTGTGAAGTGCACCAGTCCCTCCTGCAGCAAAGCACCCCCACAGCATGATGCTGCCACCCCCGTGCTTCACGGTTGGGATGGTGTTCTTCAGCTTTCAAGCAATCCCCTTTTTCCTCCAAACATAACGATGGTCATTATGGCCAAACAGTTCTATTTTTGTTTCATCAGACCAGAGGACATTTCTCCAAAAAGTACGATCTTTGTCCCAATGTGCAGTTGCAAACCGTAGTCTGGCTTTTTTATGGCGGTTTTGGAGCAGTGGCTTCTTCCTTGCTGAGCGGCCTTTCAGGTTATGTCAATATAGGACTCGTTTTACTGTGGATATAGATACTTTTGCACCTGTTTCCTCCAGCATCTTCACAAGGTCCTTTGCTGTTGTTCTGGGATTGATTTGCACTTTTCGCACCAAAGTACGTTCGTCTCTAGGAGACAGAACGCGTCTCCTTCCTGAGCGGTATGACGGCTGCATGGTCCCATGGTGTTTATACTTGCATACTATTGTTTGTACAGATGAACGTGGTACCTTCAGGCATTTGGAAATTGCTCCCAAGGATGAACCAGACTTGTGGAGGTCTACAATTTTTATTCTGAGGTCTTGGCTGATTTCTTTAGATTTTCCCATGATGTCAAGCAAAGAGGCACTGAGTCTGAAGGTAGGCCTTAAAATACATCCACAGGTACACCTCCAATTGACTCAAATTATGTCAATTAGCCTATCAGAAGCTTCTAAAGCCATGACATCATTTTCTGGAATTTTCCAAGCTGTTTAAAGGCACAGTCAACTTAGTGTATGTAAACTTCTGACCCACTGGAATTGTGATACAGTGAATTATAAGTGAAATAATCTGTCTGTAAACAATTGTTGGAAAAAGTACTTGTGTCATGCACAAAGTAGATGGCCTAACCGACTTGCCAAAACTATAGTTTGTTAACAAGAAATGTGGGGAGTGGTTGAAAAACTAGTTTTAATTACTCCAACCTAAGTGTATGTAAACTTCCGACTTCAACTGTATAAGGACTGTGTTTTATTACAGCCTGTGAATCAGAGGTTGGCAGGGGAATACACACCTCCATGGTCATACTAATCTACATGCAAGCTCTTCTATAGTCTCATGTACATGTCTGGTGTCAAGAATGGAGGACTGTGGGGATGTTCAGTATCACACAGAGAGCATTGAGGAGAAGCAGCTTGTTGGACTACTAATCAATAGTACAAGGACCTGAGGAGGGATCTGACTGGCAGTATCTAGTGACCTCTAGTGTCTTACCAGATAAGTTGTTTGTCCTCACCGACCACTGTTACTGATAGGACTGTGTGGCGCTACAACCTGAGGAAGAAGTACATACATTTGGCATTAGCTGTTATTTATATAATAATTTGTATAGTATAATATTTGTAAGATAAGCTTATGGTTTTAAATTTTTTAATTTTAGTCATTTAGAAAACGCTCTTATCCAGAGCGACTTACAGTTAGTGAGTGCATACATTTTTCATACTGGCCCCCCGTGGGAATCGAACCCACAACCCTGGCGTTGCAAGCGCCATGCTCTACCAACTGAGCTACAGTAGGCCCTACAGGAGGCCTCTCACTTTTACAAGTGAGTGCCATATAAGCACATACAATAGGTCTATGTTATAGCTCCTAGTTATGGTGTTTTAGTTTGTTTTGGCCTTCTCCACTTTGTAATACAACTATCATGTACAATAAGTTGTTGAGCAATCAGTTGATTCCAGACAGCATACACAAATGTGTAAAACATTTCATGTCATGTGCAAGTTTATTTTTTCTAAATAAATTATTTTCAGAACTGTGTATTCAATCAAAGCATGTCATCAGGATTTGTAAAAATTAAACATTTTATTTGAAATGCAAACCGTATAATAAGAGACAAAATCATCTTCCCAAAAAGTCTCCCCAATATGGGGAGAGTAAATTTCACAAATGTTTTTCTTCAATTGGATCTAAAAAATATTCTCGGCAGAAATATATTTACAACTTTGTAAAAAGGAGATTTATTAAATGGGGCCTAGAAAGCATTGAGAAAACAAGGATAAACCCAGTGTAGTCTCCTGCTGTAACCACAGAGGATTCTGTTTAAAACATCCTCTTTCAATATAAATAATACTAGGTTGACATTTTCAGTCTGGACACCACGATCATACATATACTGTTCAAAACAATATCCAAATACTGTTCAAAATAATATGATACATGTCAAATGAATCCACTGAATGTTGATAAAGCTTGTGGATTAAATCACCAATATGAGCTAAAGGGCATTCAAAAGAAACAGTGAAAATGTGTAAAACTATGGCTGCGTTTGGATAGGTGATACAATTGAACTGAACATACATTATCACACATGCCCACTCAAGTTCAACTCAGAGGTTCTTTACCACTGATATCTGAAATAGTGATACTAAACATTGCCTAGTTATAGCAGTGGAGCAAAATATACAATTGGTCAATATGTGCAGTGGAAAAATCTAGGAGGAAAAAAACAAACCAATTGTTTTAGACAATATCCCATCCGACCACAGGGAACAAACTTTGTATGATTTTTATCACACACTCATCACCAGATGTTAGATACACCAGGTGTAACACAACACCTCTGGAAGAAAATGAACAAAAAAATTTAAAAAATACGGCAAAAACTAAAACCAATATCAACCAGAGTGAATAATAATATTGCACTTACAAACAATTTGTTTAGTTCCCAATGCCCAGATGCTATCCCTTTACAAGAGGCACAAACTGATTTTACTGTACATGTATGTATGCATGTGCATTTTCATTGCAGTCTCTCTACTGCATTAAGGGCCTGATTCAGACTTGAGATAAGTTAACTTAACATGGACTTAAGTTTTAAAAAATGTTGACTTAAATCCATGTTAAGTCTACTTATCTCAAGTCTGAATCGGGCCCTAAATGAATAGCTACTCTGGTCCTAGCTGTCCTAAACACTATTGGGCAGTCTCAACCCATCCTGAGTACAGATTGAAGTGATGCGATGATCAGCATTACTGCTGGACAAGTCTACCCTTCCCTAGTGATGCAAGAGAGAAAGGAGAGGACTTAGTTAGCAATGGGAAAGATATCTCTCTGATTCACACAAAAAAACATACACAGACAGGAACATTGACACATGAAGACACATGGAGTCCAACACACACAAAACCTATTTACATGACAAATAAATGAGCCCCACATATTCAGTCCATGGGTGAAGCTGCAGCATCGTGGTGGGAGAGCTTCTGGTACTCAGTCAGTTCTCTTTATCATAAAATAAACCAGAGCGAAGATGCTCCTAGAACACTACAAGATCCAGGTCAAACGTTTAGCCGTTTTAGCCGATATTTGGCCGTTTCCCTGACACTCACCGGAGTGAGCCCTGACCTGCAAGCAACCCAATCAGATTGTATGTATGTAGTCTGGACAAACTTGTTTACAAGTCACCAGCCAGAGTTCTATCTATCTCACAGGCCCATGGTGGATTGATCCAGTCAAGTCCCAGTCAGCTTTGAGGCAATGCTTTCATTTGTCACAACGAACACAAACATATAGGATCAACACAAAGTGATCAGTAAGGGTTCAAGTCAAACTCAAAGGAAGATCAGTCCGTCAGTATCCTGTCTGTTTTTGGCATCTTGTTAGACATCAGTAGATTTCCTTTGAGTGAAAAACAACTGGACCAAGCACTGCATGTCCACCAATCTGAGGCAGAAGAAGCTATTTTGGCAGTACAGGAGTCTATACCTGCCGAACATTACTGGAGCATTAAACAAAAGATAAGATCGGCTGTAAAAACATATTTGGTAGAAATGTGGATAGGTAAACAGCTCAGGTGTAGAGCGATTACGGAGACATGAGACAGACTGTCTGTGCTCCTCTGGTGAACATGCTCCTCTGGTGCCCTGAACAGAAAGCATGTTTCCAACTTCGGTTGGGAAAGTATCAGATCAGATTTCTTGAATAGCTACAAAAAGGAAGGGAGATGCATTCAGTCCCACTCAACACCACAATATACCTTTTTGAAGCAATGAGCACACTTTTTTAGCACCAAAATGAAGGCAGTTGAAAAAGATTAAAACAATATTCTCTTTCACAAGGATCCACAAGGGAATAAAAAGCTGTTTTAAAAGATGTGCAGGGAGAAACCAAGCATCTTCCTTGATCGAATCAAGGGATTCCATAGGCTGCTCCTCTTCTTCTTCTGTAGTCACTAGTCTTGGACTTCAACTCAAATAGGATCAGTAAGTCTAAAGCCAGTTTGTCTGACTGTGACACTGAAGTTCAGCTTGGTGATCAACCCCAACCCGACGACGACAAACATAAACATATATTAAATTAAAAACATTCATTTGGTTTGGAGTTCTTTGGGTTTTTCTTCCTCTAGTGCAGTACAGTGGTCTTTCTACCTCCTCCTGACTTCAACTGCAGTCTAATCCTCTCTGGACATTTAAATTAAGCACATTTCTCCGTTGCAATCATGTGGGTTTCTAGGTTTCTTTGGTTATTCGACAACAAAATAGTTTGTTTTAAATCCTTTCTATGTGGTGTTTAGGCCTCAGATGCAGCCTGGGGCTTGAGTTGGGCCTTCTCCATAGCCATGCGATAGGGTAGCGACCTTTTGAAGAAGCCAAGCTAGGAAGAGGAAAGCAGACATTATAAAAGTTAGAACTGAATATAATATCATATTTACAACATCATCTCAAATCTTCATATGTCAATGAGGATCTAGTCTCTCCAGCCAGACTTACATGTAGGCCTACAGAAGGCAGAGCTAAGAGTTTTGGCCCGAGACTAATAAAGTTCTAAAGGCAAATATGGGAAGTTCTTAAGAGATGGGAATCGCCCACTCTGCCGGACGTTAACATCAACGCTATCCTGACCACTCACTTTGTACAGGACGTAGATGAGCAGTGCCAGCAGCAGAAGCCCAGCCAGTATGGCCAGAATGATGATCCACAGGGGGGCAGAGTATTGGCTGTCTGGCTTGTTCCACACCACCGGGGTCACCACCTGAAGAGGGGGAACACATTTAGTCATGACCTCCACTTATAATAGCCTCGATTCCAGGCTTCCTGCATTTTCCCAACAATAGCTGAGTGATGAATGAAACATGGGCATACTATATGCAGGGGTTAAATTAGGCCGGGTCCCACCGAGTCCCGACACCTATGATCCAAATGAGAGCCAAGCGGAGCTGAGACCCTGTAACTTTGGTTATGCGAATTTCAAATTATATAATGAATTATCTAATGACTGTTTTACCAACACGAGCAAGCAACAGCAAAATCAGACAACCCCATAGTAAAATAGTTTACCTATTCAATTGTTCAGCTCGTTACATTATATGCGAGAAAATAATATTCCTCACAAGGCACTTTCAAATTGGAAGTGCCTCACAGGCAGAGAAACATGCATGCCCAGTCATTGTACACATCCAAAATCACAATTCAACCACTGACTGTATGGTAATGGAAGACCAACAATACAATATAAAATAGAGCAGTTTGTTAACATGGGCGCACTGCACATACAGCTACCTTTTTAAATCCACTAGGTACCTCCTTGGGCAAGATGGCATATGGCATCTTGACCACGCTGAACATTGCCAGGCACTCCAGCACGTACCCCTTGTATGCCCTCTGAGAACGGAAATAAAACAACAGGATCAGATTGGATATCCATTGTGATTCTTCAAATAATTTGTGTAGGAGTACTGGAAAAGCAAACTGCAACTTGTATGGGTGATAGCCATGTGTGGACTAGTGATGGGTGCTGTTCGTCTTGTGTCCAGTAGGAGGCAATAATGTGCTACAGAAATTGATGAACCTCATCAGACCGGCTGGTTCTCTTTCTCACAAAACCCCTCTGACGTTCCAATCCTATGAGAAGGCGTGACCGTCAGCTAATGAATTTCCAATGCACTCACACATAAGCCTTGGTGTAAGGTCTTTCTCACAATGGCTTCTGTGGACAGATACCCTCCAGCTCTGCTATACCTAATACACTATAGACCAACACACACACAATACACTCACAGAACAATTTAAATTATAATTGAATTATATTTTTTTCTGTTTATTTGCACCAAATATCTGAGTCTGTGCACTGGCAGAGTTTAGCTCTGAGGTAGCTGTAATACGGACATCTAGTCAATACAAATCACGTGTGTGAGTCTGACTGGTCATTCATATTTTACAGACTCTAATTTGAGGTTTTAAGTCTTGGTGTTTTCTTTGTATAGCTGCTTAAAGGAATATTTCTGCTTATACTCAGCCAAACCTTGACATGAGAAAATACACAGACAGCAATGTGAATAGACTGATAGGCCTACAGACAGAACACACAGACAGACAGTCCGTCTCATGCAGTCAGTGCCATTGTCATCTGGTAGAAACGTGTCTAGATGTGTAGTGAGTTTGAGATGAGGGAAGACCAGTAGTTCTGGTGGTTGCTTTCATCTCCGCATCTGAACCTGACTCTTCAATCACCTAATTAAAGTGGAACTGACAGCATTTTAACTACTTTGCAGATATGAAACAAACCGACAATCATAATATTAGTCACAAATATCAAACTCCCAGTTGAAGCTACAAAACCAACTTCATAAGAGGTTTTAAAAATAGATTATATTTGACAAAAAATGTCATGATGTAGAGTAAGTAATTATTGGCAGAATAGATGGATGCAGTTCAGTGCATGATTAATATAGCTAATTCACCAATACATTTCTTGGTAGTAGAACAAATATTGCTATCAGGTTGTATATCACAGCTGGCCTGGTAAAGCCCTTCAGCCCTTCAGGATACACTGGGGCTTGCAAAAGTATTCCCCCCCTTGGCAGTGTTCCTATTTTGTTGCCTTACAACCTGGAATTAAAATAGTTTTTGGGGGGGTTTGTATCATTTGATTTACACAACATGTCTACCACTTTGAAGATGCAAAATATTTTTCTATTGTGAAACAAACAAGAAATAAGACAAAAAAACTGAAAACTTAAGCG
This sequence comes from Coregonus clupeaformis, assembly GCF_020615455.1. NCBI lineage: Eukaryota > Metazoa > Chordata > Actinopteri > Salmoniformes > Salmonidae > Coregonus > Coregonus clupeaformis. Next base: position 11,989,828 of record NC_059215.1, on the reverse strand, counting down.
TGCATAACTATTCACCATCCCAAAGTCAATACTTTGTAGAGCCACCTTTTCCAGCAATTACAGCTGCAAGTATCTTGGGGTATGTCTCTATAAGCTTGGCACATCTAGCCACATTTAGCCACATAGCATTTTTGCCCATTCTTCAAGGCAAAACTGCTCCAGCTCCTTCAGGTTGGATGGGTTCCGCTGGTGTACAGCAATCTGTAAGTCATACCACAGATTCTCAATTGGATTGAGGTCTGGGCTTTGAGTAGGCCATTCCAAGACATTTAAATGTTTCCCCTTAAACCACTTGAGTGTTGCTTTAGCAGTATGCTTAAGGTCATTGTCCTGCTGGAAGGTGAACCTCCGTCCCAGTCTCAAATCTCTGGAAGACTGAAACAGGTTTCTCTCAAGAATTTCCCTGTATTTAGCACCATCCATCATTCCTTCATTTCTGACCAGTTTCCCAGTCCCTGCCGATGAAAAACATCACCACAGCATAATGCTGCCACCACCATGCTTCACTGTGGGGATGGTGTTCTCGGGGGGGATGAGAGATGTTGGGTTTGCGCCAGACATAACATTTTCTTTGATGGCCAAAAAGCTAAATTTTAGTCTCATCTGACCAGAGTACCTTCTTCCATATGTTTGGGGAGTCTCCCACATGCCTTTTGGCGAACACCAAATGTATTTGCTTATTTTTTTCTTTAAGCAATGGCTTTTTTCTGGCCACTCTTCCGTAAAGCCCAGCTCTGTGGAGTGTATGGCTTAAAGTGGTCCTATGGACAGATACTCCAATCACCGCTGTGGAGCTTTGCAGCTCCTTCAGGGTTATCTTTGGTCTCTTTGTTGCCTCTCTGATTAATGCCCTCCTTGCCTGGTCCGTGAGTTTTGGTGGGCGGCCCTCTCTTGGCAGGTTTGTTGTGGTGCCATATTCTTTCAATTTTTTAATAATGGATTTAATGGTGATCCGTGGGATGTTCAAAGTTTCTGATATGTCTTTATAACCCAACCCTGATCTGTACTTCTCCACAACTTTGTACCTGACCTGTTTGGAGAGCTCCTTGGTCTTCATGGTGCCACTTGCTTGGTGGTGCCCCTTGCTTAGTGGTGTTGCGGACTCTGGGGCCTTTCAGAATAGGTGTATATATACGGAGATCATGTGACACTTAGATTGCACACATGTGGACTTTTTTAAACTAATTATGTGACTTCTGAAGGTAATTGGTTGCACCAGATCTTATTTAGGGATTTCATAGCAAAGGGGGTGAATACATATACACGCACCACTTTTCCGTTATTCATGGTTTAGAATTTTTTTCATTCCACTTCACCAATTCTGACTATTTTGTGTATGTCCATTACATGAAATTCAAATAAAAATCCATTTAAATTACAGGTTGTAATGCAACAAAATAAGAAAAACGGCAAGGGGGATGAATACTTTTGCAAGGCACTGTATCAGTTTCAATGACTCAATATTTTGGACAAAAATGCACAAATGTAACTAAGGCTGGGAATGTCAATACAATCAAACTATATAGGGCAATGACCACAAGTAAGTCATAGCGTGGCTAATAGGCTAGCTTATCTATTTATGTAGCTGTTTATTTAGCAAGCTGAAAACATGGAGCCAGCCTAGTGTTAGCTAGCTAGCTGCTGGGAGTATATCATGTCATTGGACGAGTCAGTGAGTGGCCGACTTTTTCCTCCCATATTTTTTTCGGTGTAATCTGTGTAGTCCGGTCCTGAGGTGCGTTCAGTTCGCTTGAACGTTTGCTACGTTGCGGAACGGTTTATACTGAACGACACGTTTCCCAAAAACGTTATTGTACGTTCTTGAACAGACTAAGGTATGTTTGCTTCCGTTTGGTGGGTGTGGCTTGAAGCAATGAGTGACGTATTTAAAGAGCAGTGGCCATGCTGACAGCATTTCCCAACCCACAACCTCCCCGTTTTTCAACTGGTCGTTCAGTACAGCACCGTTTCCATTCAATTGAACGTTCCAGAATATAAAAACGTACTGAACCCAGCCCTGGACAAGACTGACACGTTTTTATTAGGTTTTATTTACTGCAATATCTATTAATTGTTTCACAAATGCCTTACTCTATGTCATTCCCAAACATTCTATGAAAGTATGAAAACGTGAAAATTACCAGACGTAAGTGCTCCCTTCTCAGAATATATATTTTTTAAAGGCGTCATATTCTTCCTGGGGGTGTTTGTGAACAGATTTTATGTTGCTAAAACGTCAGTTCCACTTTAAAGGTGTGTTGTGGAGTAATTATGTGTGCCATATTCATCTCTATAGTTTTCTTCGGCCCAGCAACTCAGAAAAGTGATGTGTGTTTGACTATGCAGAGTGTTTGACTACTCCAGTCCACACATACCTCGATGAAGGTCTCAGCCCAGATGCGGGCGCGCACTTTGAGGATGGCGCTGGTCCCCTTCTCCAGAAGACCCACGTCACACTGCAGCGTCCAGCACTCCACGTTAGAGCAGGACTAGATGGAGGGAGGGGGAAGGAGGAAGCAAGAGAGGGAGAGTGTTAATGCTCAACAAATGACATAAGATATGCCATGATTTGAGATATGCCATGCTCAAACTATTATTGCTGTCCTCAGGAAGAAAAACTAATCAGCTACCAAACAAACGTAACTTGTCATTCTATCAGGCTTAACTTAACAATAGTTAGCTAAGTGCATTAATTAAAAACTGAAGCAGAGGTCAGTAGACAGGGAGGAGGTAGATAGTAGGCTTGGGCGGTATACTGGGGTATTTTGAAATACCGAAGGTATGATTTTCAATACCCCCCACAAAATACAATAAGTAAGGGCAACTTTAACTCTGCAGGCCATACTGCAGGCCACATAAATATAACAAAGAGCTCAATGTTATGATCCCCATCCAGGGCTGCTTCCAATTAGAAAGAGATTGAGGGAATGTCATGAAACAAAAAATGCAGCATGCAGTCAACGCTCACCGCCATCTAACATTATTGCTCAACCACTGAAAAAAAGCCCACTTTTTTAGAATACACAATCTTAATTAAATCCTCATCATGGGAGCTGGGCGCTTTGCGTTGTAAACCTCCATAAACTGACTTTTAGTGTAGCTCAGTTGGTAGAGCATGGAGCTTGCAACGCCAGGGTTGTGGGTTCGTTTCCCACGGGGTGCCAGTATGAAAGAAAATTTACAAAAATTAAAATGTATGCACTCACTAACTGTAAGTCGCTCTGGATAAGAGCGGCTGCTAAATTACTAAAATGTAAATGTAGTGCCGGCGTGGTAGAGAGGTGGTGGCAGCATCATGCTGTGGGGATGTTTTTCAGCGGCAGGGACCGGGAGACTAGTCAGGATCGAGGCAAAGATGAACGGAGCAAAGTACAGAGAGATCCTTGATGAAAACTTGCTGCAGAGTGCTCAGGACCTCAGACTGGGGCGAAGGTTCACCTTCCAACAGGACAACGACCCTAAGCACACAGCCAAGACAATGCAGGAGTGGCTTCGGGACAAGTCTCTGAATGTCCTTGAGTGGCCCAGCCAGAGCCCGGACTTGATCCCGATTGAACATCTCTGGAGACATGAAAATAGCTGTGCAGCAACACCCAGCCAACCTTACAGAGCTTGAGAGGATCTGCAGAGAAGAATGGGAGAAACTTCCCAAATACAGGTGTGCCAAGCTTGTAGCGTCATACCCAAGAAGACTCGAGGCTGTACTCGCTGCCAAAGGTGCTTCAACAAAGTACTGAGTAAAGGGTCTGAATACTTGGGGTCTGGGGGAGACTGAGGGATCCTGGTGGGCCTGGAGTCTGGGGGAGGCTGAGGGAGCCTGGTGGGTCTGGGGTCTGGGGGGAGGCTGAGGGAACCTGGGGGGTCTGGGGGAGGCTGAGGGATCCTGGGGTCTGGGGGAGGCTGAGGGATCCTGGTGGGCCTGGGGTCTGGGGGAGGCTGAGGGATCCTGGTGGGTCTGGGGGAGGCTGAGGGATCCTGGTGGGTCTGGGGTCTGGGGGAGGCTGAGGGATCCTGGTGGGTCTGGTGGAGGCTGAGGGATCCTGGGGTCTGGGGAGGCTGAGGGATCCTGGTGGGCCTGGGGTCTGGGGGAGGCTGAGGGATCCTGGTGGGTCTGGGGTCTGGGGGAGGCTGAGGGATCCTGGTGGGTCTGGTGGAGGCTGAGGGATCCTGGTGGGTCTGGGGTCTGGTGGAGGCTGAGGGATCCTGGTGGGCCTGGGGTCTGGGGGAGGCTGAGGGATCCTGGTGGGTCTGGGGAAATGGTCCATATGGATATGGTCCAGTGCCAAAGATGCTTCAGCCAATAGTCCCCCCCTATCCTCCCTAGTGGGGTGGCCGAGGTCAAGGGCAGGAGCTGGGGGCTGGGAGGATAGCTGCTGTTCCCACAATGAGTAGAACAGCAGCGACTGGCTATATAATACAGGTGTGTGTGTGTGTGTGTGTGTGTGTGTGTGTGTGTGTGTGTGTGTGTGTGTGTGTGTGTGTGTGTGTGTGTGTGTGTGTGTGTGTGTGTGTGTGTGTGTGTGTGTGTGTTGAAGTGTACAATGACAGCCACTGTGTGATATGAATACAAATAATAATTATGCCTTCATTTTTCTGGATTGTTCTAATAGCAGTTTAGAGACCAAGCTCAGATGTCAGTGTGTGTATATTGATACTTCATTTACAGGTCTTCTAGGACGAGGGCAGCCATACAGAGGCGTCTCCCTCATTTACCAGACCCCTACTAAAACCAGATTCAATCAAGGGGCTAAACAAACACTAATACACTTTGTATTTCTATTGAAAGACATTTTCAACAAAGATGTCTGTCCTTAGTTCCAACTCAGCATAAAAATTAAAGCGCTAAGAGTGAAACAAAGAATGGAAGCCTTTCTAGAAACGTGTCATCGGGCAGGCTTGATAAACGAGGGGCAGGTAAGAGCGACAGACGGGGGGACAAAGAGCTCTTTCAGTGCTGCAGGTAGTGACAGACAGAGGGAGAAGGAAAACAGAGGAGAGATATCTGGTCCTGCAGCTGCTTGGATCTATAGGGCCAATGGGTGCTAGGGGCAGGGGTGCCTGCACTAACAACACCACGTAGTCTGTGAACTAACCAGCGCATCATGCCCGGGTGGTTCCCCTGGTCCCCCAGATCCCCCTACTCTCATGCCCTTACTGCCCCAGCTCCACTCACCCCTGTCTCCCTGCAGCCCTTTAATGTTAATCATAAAAGTGGGACCACCACCACCCCACGCCCCCTGATCCCTCCCTCTTAATTACATCATACCTCATTAGCCAATCCCAGGAGGCTTATCTAAGAGTAGGACCAGGCCAGAGCCACCGTCCCAGATGAACAACATGCCATGGCTCCCGGCAATTCAGAGGAACAGAGAGGCAGAGGTTCAACCCTCCAGCTCAGCTCTATATCCAAAGAAAAGCCCCTGGCCTCTACCATACACTTGTCCTGTTTATTTGAACTATTTGACAACAGGAAACCGTCCTTAACAAGCAGAGGTTAAAAACAAGCCCTGCCTATCACTCTAAAAGCCTGTTGCATTAGGGGCATTGCCCTAATAACTTATTGCAGCATTAGCTTTCTCCAGCACTCTCTCCCTCCGTCCCTCACTCTGTCATTGTGTATGGCCTCACCAGGTTAGTGTGCTCCGCCAGCTGGTCTCTCGGGACTTCTCTCCTCTCGATGTGGTGATCCTGACCAGGCACAAGTAGGGGTGGCTGCTCTGTGGAAGACTGCTGGAGCTGAGGAGACACAAAGGGAAAGAACACACCACCCATTAGGTCAATACATTAGACACTGACCTCACCCATGAGAGAAGAGTACACCACCCATTAGGTCAATACATTACAGACACTGACCTCACCCATTAGGTCAATACATTACAGACACTGACCTCACCCATTAGAGAAGAGTATACCACCCATTAGGTCAATACATTACAGACACTGATCTCACCCATTAGGTCAATACATTACAGACACTGACCTCACCGATTAGAGAAGAGTACACCACCCATTAGGTCAATACATTACAGACACTGACCTCACCCATTAGAGAAGAGTACACCACCCATTAGATCAATACAATACAGACACTGACCTCACCCATTAGGTCAATATAGGGAATGACGTTAGTGACCCATCCTTATCCTCATCATTAATCTAGTGCATGTGAGGTCTCATCCACATGGCTTCCAATAGAAACACACTGTACAGATCACCGCTAAATGGACAACCACTTCTGGCCCATCTCAGCATCTGTACAGTTAGAAGTTCTAAACACAAACAAGCGACTTCACCAGAGTCATCTGCCCATGTAAACCCATAGGCTAAAACCCAGCAGAAAGGGACCTAACATTAAATGCAGAAGATGAGTGAGTATCGCTACAGAAGTGGTTCATCAAGCTGTGCTGAGCTGAGGGAAGAGCAGAGAGATCAAAGTGATAGTAGGGCTAGTGACCTGGGTGGGGCTGGTTTGGCTAGGAGGGAGATGGGTGTGGAGAGCTGAGACTGTTCATCACACACTGAATTAGAACCTGTGGGACATCTTCACAGTGCCTGTCCTTCTGAAGTGTTCTAGACTCACACAGATGAGCCTCATGTGACCCTGAGAAGTGTTTGTGTGTGTGTGTGTGTGTGTGTGTGTGTGTTGACCGTGAGAGAACATTTGTTTGAGACTTGCTCCACCTTTACAAAAATGCTTACATTCCCTGTCATACATCCAAAGCCATGCCAGTAATTGATTGCTCACCTTGAGCTGCAGGTAGTTGATGGAGTGGTTGGTGGTGCAGTTGAGGGGTCCCTCAGTAGAGATCTCCAGGGGGTAGAGGAGACCCTTGCCCTGAACACTGAGAGGACAGCTGAGCTGCAGCACTGTGTGACTGATACCACTGGGACCTTTGTTCACCAGCTGACAGGGGAGAGAATGAGGAGGAAGAGGGAAAGTAAGTAGAATATTACAAGAATATAACCCCCACCTAGTCTTTGCTCTGAAAAAATTAACCTGTTCTGGTTGATCCAGACCTCCAGGAAATTGAATGTTGTTGTGATGTCATCTAAACTTGAGCACTGTTTTTCTTCCTGTTCTGAGAAAGGTTGTCCGGTGGGATGTCTGACAACATGAGTCTAGGTTGTCCTTACAAATTGAGTTAGACTTGTAATGATGTAAGGCTCAAAACAAACCCCTGTGCTTCCTGGAATGTATTTCTTTCTTCTTTCACTTCTTTCTCATTTTACTTCTCTGCTTCCCCAGGAAGTAGTGTCTGTCTGGTGTGCTTCTACACAAAGGCCAGTGTCTGGGAAGTACTACCTGCTACTACAGACCTGCTAAAGGCCAGTGTCTAGGAAGTACAACCTGCTACTACAGACCTGCTAAAGGCCAGTGTCTGGGAAGTACTACCTGCTACTACAGACCTGCTAAATGCCAGTGTCTAGAAGTACTACCTGCTACTACAGACTTGCTAAAGGCCAGTGTCTAGAAGTACTACCTGCTACTACAGACTTGCTAAAGGCCAGTGTCTGGGAAGTACTACCTGCTACTACAGACCTGCTAAAGGCCAGTGTCTGTGAAGTACTACCTGCTACTACAGACTTGCTAAAGGCCAGTGTCTGGGAAGTACTACCTGCTACTAAAGACCTGCTAAAGGCCAGTGTCTGCTGTATAGAACACTGTACTACATCCCGATGAGTCTGCCTGTCTAGCCGGCTGCTGGCCTGTGGATCTGGCTGCTTACATTGAAAAAAGGGAATGTCCACTGATGGTTTTGATGCACTCCCCTTTTTCTACACATTGAATGTTCCGTTGGATCTTCCCACCCTAATCCCAACCTGCCCGACCCCAATCCCAACCCTCTGGCTCCTTACCTCATAGATGTGTTGGACTTCAGGCCCAATGTCCTGCTCCTCCTGGGGGGTCTTGGAGACCTTCCAGTTGGGGGGAGGGAAGAAGACCTTGTCTGGTCGGGAGACACTTCAAACAGAGAGAGAGAGCAGAGACAGTGAGCAGAGATAACGAGAGATAGCAGAGAGAAAGAGATAGCAGAGAGAAAGAGATAGCAGAAAGAGAGTGAGTGACTGTGTGTGTTCCAAAAGGTTTTCTAACACTGACAGAGATTACTCCCACCGCCGGACTTCCCTCTGAACTCACCCTTGTAAAATAACATCGGCCTGGACAACCACCTCCAGCTTGTAGGGCACCACCTCACTGTGGGAATTATTCTCATTTTTACTGTGGAAAGAGGGAGAGCGAGAGGGTGGTGAAGTATAGAAAACACACACTGATTGGCAACTATCTGGTAAGAGTGCCTTGGAATTTTTGGATGGTCTATATCCTACAAATTTAGCCTTCAATTATTTTGTCAATGACAAAAAAAACACATGTCCAGTTATAGTCCCAGTTCAAACATATGCTTAGAGAGGAGAGGTAACTGTGAGTCATACCTGCGGATCTGTAGCTCAAACTGAACCGTCTTGTGTGTGTCCTTCAGTCGTGGCACAGTGAAGCGCAGGCCTGCCCACAGCTGCAGATGAGAAGAAGCAACGTGGTCAAGGACTTCAGCCCCAACATGACGTAAAAGAGACAGAGGTACTAATGTCTAAGGGATGCTGCAACCAACAGATCAAAGCCAACCTTTTACACATACAGTACAGAGACAGTGAGCTGACTACAGCATACCAGGGGGCCCAGAGTTCCCACCAGGCTAACAGGACTTGCCTCTCCTCTTCTCTCCTTCCAATTCTGTTCTGTTCAGAGGTCAATCACTCAGTACTCTCTGTCTGTCTGCCTGTCTGTCTGTCTGGGTGGCACACAGCTGTAATACACCTGGGCCTGCAGGTCCAGATGGTCTGGGAGTTCCTGCTTACAGCATTCTGTTCTGCTGCCCTTTTCTCTATTGGAATGTCATGCCACTTTTATTTTCCATCCAAACCGCACGCACGTACAGCACAGTAATTGCAATCAGGAGGCCAGCGAGGTTAAAGCTTTTACTGTTTAACTGTGTGTGTGTGTAGTGTGCATGTGTGCACTGTTAAAACAATGAAAATACTGCTCATAAACATTCTGGTTTCTCCCTGGCTCAATGAATATATTAATCCATAACATCTGTCTGTATCTATGCAATTATGAATTATAACTAATCCACTCCAGGGACAAACTAGGCTAAGTATCATCAGTGCACACAATGTGTACTACAATGGGTACTACAATGGGTACTACAATGGGTACTACAATGGGTACTACAATGTGTACTACAATGGCAGGATCTATATATACATACATACATATACATATACATACATATATATATATATATATATATATATATATATATATATATATATATATATATATATATATATACATATATATATATATATATATATATATATATATATATATATATATATATATATATATATATATATTTGATGCATACTAAAGTTTTTTAACTTCAGTTTACACTTGGAATGCAACCATTCTATCAGAATATGGGCGGCAGGTAGCTTAGTGGTTAAGAGCGTTGTGCCAGTAACCGAAAGGTCGCTGGTTCTAATCCCCGAGCCGACTAGGTGAAAAATCTGTCGATGTGCCCTTGAGCAAGGCACTTAACCCTAATTGCTCCTGTAAGTCGCTCTGGATAAGAGCGTCTGCTAAATGAGTAAAATGTAAAATAAACCTTCTTAACCTCTCCACCAACGTCCACTTTACAGTCAGACACATTAAAAACCCACAGAAACCCGCAGGTCATCAGGAGGCAATCTCTGTTCAGCAGGGAAGGTAGACCAGCTTCCTGCTAACCGGACAGAAACTTCCTCTCTGAACACTGCTGTAACATGAAAAGAAAGTCGTTCCTGTCCAGTTCTCTACCCACCAACCCCTGGACGACACAACACAATCCCTTACTTCACACGAGAAAAAAGGGATTCTCTGCATAGCTCCGATGACTGTTTACTACCACTAAACAGATCTCAGAGGGCTAGCGTACTATTTCACCGGTCATCACCACTCACCAGAACCAATGAAGGATATTGCTTATGAGTAGGGCCAGGACCATGTGACCTAACCAGGAAAACCTGCTTGCCCTATTCATAATCAACACTCTTCAGAAAGGTCTTGAGTAGGACCAGGGCGGGAGTGTGACCTCATTCTGATTGAGACCAAGATGGCTGAAACGTCAATAATGTTTTCACTTCAAGAGCCAGAACTGCTCCTGTTTTCAACCCATGTGAGCTAACCAGCAAATACTCCTGGCCCCTCCTCATAACCAATACTTTCAGAAAGGGCGAGCAGAACCTAAATCCTTGACTTACGCTGGTGCCAGACTTCATGGGGTTGCCCAGGTCACAGCTGAGGTAGCGGGTCTGGTTCTCAGTCTCGTAGCTACAGGTCAGCTGGGTCAGGCTCTGGGTGAGAAAGAAGAGAGTTTGAGATTAGAACACAATAGAGAAGAAACATATTTACAATCTATAGACTCATTTGATCATTTAATCTTAATTTAAACAGGCTACTCTCAATTAGCTAAAATCTATTTTGCAAGATGACCTGTTCAAGATGGCAGCAGTCAAAAAGTTTCATAACTCAAGAACATTTGGTTCCATTTAGAGTTTTCATAACTTCCATAACAGTCCTGCTCCCAATAAATCTATCATTGCAAGTCTTATAAGCCAATAGACTGGGACCCTTGCATTACTCCATATCTAATAGTAATGCTGGGTTGAGCTGAATGTTTAGTATTTCCTCTCACCTCGTTATTGCGGGCTATACCGCTGTAGTCTGCTTCAGGAGGCAGCACCACATACAGTTCAGCCTCGTAGGCCCCACCTTCACCCTCGTTCCGTGCGTTGAAAGTCAAGGTCAGTGAGTTGTCGTCACCTAGGTACACTTCCTTCCTGTCCCTGATGGACCAACAAAACCAGAAATTGATTACTAATAGGGTCAGAGGTCAGGTCAAGAGGTGTCAGGTCTCTGAGGGTAAATAAGCACAGAGAGGTGGGAGAGAAATCTGTGAAAGCTTTGTGCACAGTGCACATAGTAGTTGGCAATAGCAGTGTCTGGCCACTAACATGTTTTGTTGCTATAGCCTGATACATTGTGCTTTGTCTCTTCCTCTTCCCTGTTCAGGCTTTGTGCTCTACATATCAGGCTGATTTAGAGCCGGGAGTCAGAACGGGACACAGCCCAAAACGCATTACTTAGATTCACCTCAGGAAACGCCCTCCCCCTTAAACCTTCCCCTTCCCTCCCCCTGCATCCCCCTCACACAAAACTTTTCCAATGTAGCAATAAAGTCATACATGCGATAGAGCACAGACCAGGACTTTAAAACACCTCCCCCTTCCCCTCCCTTCATCTCTCCCTCCAGCTCTCTCCCTCTATGAACACAATGAGAGAGGAATTCCATACTAGGGCCACACAGACACTTCTAATTACAGCTGAACTCATAAAACCAGGCAGAGAAGAAGCAACATGGGACCATATTTCAAACACTGATCTTCTGCTCGCCAGTCAGCCAGCATGCCAGCCTAGTGAGCCTCCAACAGCAAGCCAGCCTAGTCAGCCTCCTACAGCCAGCCAGCCAACCTCCTACAGCCAGCCAGCCTAGTCAGTCTCCTACAGCCAGCCAGCCTAGTCAGCCTCCTACAGCCAGCCAAGCCAACCTCCTATAGCAAGCCAGCCTAGTCAGCATCCTACAGCCAGCCAGCCTAGTCAGCCTCCCACTGCCAGCCAGCCTAGTCAGCCTCCTATAGCCAGCCAAGCCAACCTCCTATAGCAAGCCAGCCTAGTCAGCATCCTACAGCCAGCCAGCCTAGTCAGCATCCCACTGCCAGCCAGCCTGGTCAGCCTCCAACAGCCAGCCAGCCTAGTCAGCCTCCTACAGCCAGCCAGCCTAGTCAGCCTCCTACAGCCAGCCAGCCAGCCTAGTCAGTCTCCTACAGCCAGCCAGCCTAGTCACCCTCCAACAGCCAGCCAGCCAGCCTAGTCAGCCTCTTACAGCCAGCCAGCCTAGTCAGCCTCCTACAGCCAGCCTAGTCATCTCTTACAGCCAGCCTAGTCAGATTCCAACAGCAAGCCAGCCTAGTCAGCCTCCAACAGCCAGCCAAGTCACCCTCCAACAGCCAGCCAGCCTAGTCAGCCTCTTACAGCCAGCCAGCCTAGTCAGTGTCCTACAGCCAGCCTAGTCAGCCTCCAACAGCCATCCAGCCTAGTCAGCCTCTTACAGCCGCCTGCCTAGTCAGCCTCCAACAGCCAGCCAGCCTAGTCAGCCTCTTACAGCCAGCCTAGTCAGCCTCCAACAGCCAGCCAAGTCACCCTCCAACAGCCAGCCAGCCAGCCTAGTCAGCCTCTTACAGCCAGCCAGCCTAGTCAGCCTCCTACAGCCAGCCTAGTCATCTCTTACAGCCAGCCTAGTCAGATTCCAACAGCAAGCCAGCCTAGTCAGCCTCCTACAGCCAGCCTAGTCATCTCTTACAGCCAGCCTAGTCAGATTCCAACAGCAAGCCAGCCTAGTCATTCTCCAACTGCCAGCCAGCCTGGTCATTCTCCAACTGCCAGCCAGCCAGCCAGCCTAGTCAGCCTCCTACAAACAGCCAGCCTCATACAGCCAGCCAGCCAGCCAGCCTAGTCAACCTCTGCCATCCAGCCAGCCTAGTCAGCCTCCGCCAGCCAGGCTAGTCAGCCTCCAACAGCCAGCCTAGTCAGCCTCCAACAGCCAGCCAGCCTAGTCAGCCTCCAACAGTCAGCCAGCCTAGTCAGCCTCCTACAGTCAGCCTAGTCAGCCTCCAACAGTCAGCCAGCCTAGTCATCCTCCTACATTTACATTTTAGTCATTTAGCAGATGCTCTTATCCAGAGCGACTTACAGTTAGTGAGTGCATACATTTTTTTATTTAAATTTTTTTATACTGGTCCCCCGTGGGAAACGAACCCACAACCCTGGCGTTGCAAACGCCATGCTCTACCAACTGAGCTACACGGGACTATAGCCTCCTACAGCCAGCCAGCCTAGTCAGCCTCCTACAGCCACCCAGCCAGCCTAGTCAGATTCCTACAGCCACCCAGCCCGCCTAGTCAGCCTCCTACAGCCACCCAGCCAGCCTAGTCAGACTCCAACAGCCAGCCAGCCTAGTCATTCTCAAATTGCCAGCCAGCCTAGACATCCTCCTACAGCCAGCCAGCCTAGACAGCCTCCTACAGCCAGCCAGCCTAGTCAGCCTCCTATAGCCAGCCAGCCTAGTCAACCTCCTACAGCCAGCCAGCCTAGACAGCCTACTACAGCCAGCCAGCCTAGTCAGCCTCCTACAGCCAGCCAGCCTAGTCAGCCTCCTACAGCCAGCCAGCCTAGTCAGCCTCCAACAGCCAGCCAGCCTAGTCAGCCTCCAACAGCCACCCAACCAGCCTAGTCAGATTCCAACAGCCAGCCAGCCTAGTCATTCTCAAATTGCCAGCCAGCCTAGTCAGCCTCCTACAGCCAGCCAGCCTAGTCAGCCTCCAACAGCCAGCCAGCCTAGTCATTCTCAAATTGCCAGCCAGCCTAGTCAGCCTCCTACAGCCAGCCAGCCTAGTCAGCCGCCTACAACCAGTCAGCCTAGTCAGCCTCCTACAGCCAGCCAGCCAGCCTAGTCAGCCTCCTACAAACAGCCATCCTCCTACAGCCAGCCAGCCTAGTCAGCCTCCGCCAGCCAGCCAGCCTAGTCAGCCTCCGCCAGCCAGCCAGCCTAGTCAACCTCCGCTAGCCAGCCTAGTCAGCCTCCGCCAGCCAGTGACACTTTGCTTCTTGAAAGTCCAATATCTTGAAAACTTGACTGCTGACATGCAAAACATTTTGGGACTGTATCAAGTGGACTAATTTAAAAAATACCAAAATAGTTTGAGTGGATTTTCCCTTTAAATATAAAACAATGGACAAGGATATGTCTCGGATACATTGCTGGGAATTTCATAATTTAGTCTTTGCCCCGAGCTACTATTATACAAAGTATTCAAATTAATGCAGCACTATCATCTAACTGCCAAAGACAGCCAGAGGCAAGTTAATGCATTATTATGACTTTCCTCAACTGAATTCACTTATTAAAACTGATCATTACTTGAATGGACTTGTTTATGTGATAGAAGACTAATGAAGAATTGGAATTAGCACACAAACAAATATAGAAATGTGAAATTAAAATGATAGGGCAGAAAGAGAGCAAGAGAGGGAGGGGGTACGTTATTTTTGAAAAAAATGCCCACAGATCAAAGTGTGTCGATGCTCTGAATACTACTTCCAACGATTCGAGAGGGAGGCTGGAACTGGTTGGCACACACACAACTCCCTTCCCACGTTCCAAACAAATCTGTTCCACCCCTCCTGTCTTTTTCCCCCACCAGCTTGACAGCCAATCCCTGTACCTGTAGACCAGCGCTCCTTCCTGTTTTCAAAGCAGAGTAGTATCCTCTGCTAGTGGAGCATTGTTGGGCTATTAACAGACTAGCTAAACTTAACAAACGGGTGGAGCATGACACAGCTTTACTAAGAACAACAACAAGGCCGACTTCTTCTGCATAGTGGGGTGAAAAGTTCACTTACTACAACCCGGCTCACAGTTGACCGTACATAGCTATATTCTCCTGATCCAGTGGATGTCCTGAGCTGTGTATGGTCTAGGACTTCTAGAGAAGGAAATGAAGGGACTAACTCACCCGTGCACTGCCAGCTTTAAGTCAGGAACACAGATGTTGTCTTCTCCACAGTCCAGCAGAATCTGGGCCTAGAGGAGGGAAGAAGATGAGAGCTTATACAGGTTTACACATGCCCTGTTAAAAATGAGGCCTACACTTCTTTCAATTAGAGTTCACACAGAGAATTAGATACACTTTGCTTTCGTGGTAAGCATACAACAGAGCGACTGTAGTGGGACGGGACATGTCATGTAGCCAATAATGACTAAAACATTCCAGTCCAACCCTCAACCTCCCACCGCCCCCTGAGTAGAGTGTCATTATCACAGACCAGACACCTGTAGTAATCCTGTTAACAGTCTTATCTTCCGGGGAATGTTAAAGACTGTATGACTGTGTGATGAAACAAATAATGCTAATTCAGCCCCATGTCTGACTTCACTTCCTTTTTGAGGGAAATGGCTCAATAATAAGGCAGGAGAAGCTCAACACCACATCTGACTGTGTGTTGTAAACCCTCTCTCTAGCCTGGGACACAGAGGTACAAACTTTAGAGAGAAACTCTCCAGCTCTGCAGAGACTACCATCCCCCGGTTTCACACCTCTGGCCCTGGCTACTACTTGGGCCCTTCCAGAACTCTCTCCCCTGGCTAGAGTCATATGACCCCGTCAGCCAATCACAGGCTGTACCTGGTGGGGATCTTAAACCCCCAACACAGTCTGTGCTTTAGTTGGACCCAGGGGTGCAGAGAGACAACAGGTCAGAAGAACTCTGCACCACCTCAACTCATTTCTGGACCTTCTACATGGACAATCCTGCCTCTAGACATTCCCAAACAGTGTTCGTGCATCTTTGACTGTAAAACCACTGTACACTATTCACCACAACACTTCCAGTAGTCTATCCTCCTTCTTGTTTGCAGTGCGTGTCTGATTCAGCTCCAAACTTCGGCTTGCCTCTAGAAAAAATGTTGTGTGCCCGAACAGCTGAAAAAACCCTCACTGAAGTCCAAAACGAACAGAAACGTCACAAAATGTTGTCATAATATATGCACAAACACTTCCGAACTGTTTCAGCTGGGAAGCATGCTGACGCCTTTATGTCGGGGTAATCTAGAGGCCTAGAGGCTATGGTGGAAAGACTAGAAAGACATGAACTAAGCAGGAAAGGGTGCAATAACCACTGAACGTGTGTGTGTAGCGGGAACTAGCCTAGGCTTGGCGTAGGTAATAGTTTCCCTGTGTGATTCCATCACAGTGTGATGATCATGATGCTTTAGATGACGATGAGGATAATACATAGAAGTGGATGGAGATTAGAAAGAACTCAGCGCCTCCTCTGTCATTACACAGCCAGGGCTTCTAATTAAGGGAAAGCAGGGTTACCATAGTAACCACCAGCTCACTCACTCTGCCCCCTCAGTGTGTGCTGCATGGCCGACAGTCAGACCCAGTCAGTCAGGGAAAAAGTTACACGTTCCTATCCTCGCTGAAGCTAAGCAATAACAACTGACAGTGCCCCGGCTTCACGGCAACATGTGGAGCACATTACAGAGAAACTATGAAACTATACAGAGAGGCATCAGTGAGCTCTCACTCAGCAACCAGAGGGTGTGAGAACTGTGGTAAGCCACAACAGCCAGCCCAGTACATACGATGCCATATGGTGAAATCCAAAATAAAGTATGATGCATGTGATTAAATCCGGGGTGTAGTCAGTAATCACCCCCTACATGGTGTTACATTCACACTGGGTATCCATGATTAATGAAATATGTCTGCAGTTTTACACTACTAAAGCACCCCCCCCCTTTCATCATAGACACACATGGATTATTCAGTTGTCCTTACACACACATACATCATAGACACACATGGGTTATTCAAGCCCTACTCTGAAGGTTAGTTTCAGTACTACTACTACAACAGAACTTTTAGAGTTCAGTATTTAGATGTAGTGTAAGAACAACACAGCACATCTGATGAGGCCCCAGCAGCTTTGATACAACAAGGAGACACCAATGACAGGGCTCAGTCCTGCCCTGCTCAGAGAGAGAGACAGAAATACAGAGAGAGAGAAATAAAGAGGGTGAGGGGAAGGCAGAGAGAGAGAGAGAGAGAGCGAGAGGTTGTGGCTACTGTGTCTGGCTGCGTGGAAAGTAATCCACGGATACTCTGTGCCACAAAACCCGGACAGATAATTTCAAGTCATCAGTCTCAAGTCTCAAGTTATTTTATTTTCTATTAAGTTGAGTCTCAAGTCATCAAATTTGTGACTCGAGTCAGAGTCCACAACTCTGACATATGGTGCAGCATGCCACAGCTGAAGGCAGGCAGCCCACACGTTGAGCCCTTCTCACGTCTCTCTCCCTCTCCGTGCATGCCAGGAGAAAACTGGAAAAATTCAGACAAATCTACACCAGATGGCACATGGCCTGTGTGCTGCTAGCAAAGCACCACATTGGCCCAACCCAGAAATATCTATTAACCCTGTGTGTCGGAGTCTGACTGTGCACCACTCAGTCGGAACACGACTCTTATGAACCGTTACACAGCCTAGCTGGGCTGAAAGCTGAAAGCAGCTATTCCTGGAGGGGCAGTCAAACTCTAACTCTCTCTCCACCATAGTGCGCACATGCCTCAAATGTCTTCTGTTGAAAACTGCTTTCCAGACCCTCTGGACCCCTTCCCAGCAGAGCAGTTTGGAAATCAAAAAGGAGAGCAGCCTGAGTCTTTCTGAGGGCGTGTTTGGGGGAGAGAGGGAAGGAAGGGGGTGGTCTGGTCAAGGTGAAAACATTACCATCAGCTCTGAGTGACTGAATGGATTTCCAGCCACGTCTTTCACTACGTCTTGTTCATTAAAACATGTGCAGTGCTCCACCACCAGAGATACAGTGGCTGTTAACTCAGAGGAGTCCTCCAGGGTTGGAGTGCTGTGCTGGGGGTCAGACAGAAAGGAGGGAGGGGGTGCTGTGCTGGGGGGTCAGGAGTGCTGCGGGGGTCCTGTGCAGGTCATATTTAGACAGAGAGGGGGTGTATTGAAGTACCTTCTGCTCGATGAGCTCAGTGGTCTGGTAGTTAAGGATGGGTCTGAGGCCGTGGGAGTCAAACGCTGCCTGAGGATCCAGGCTGAAGTTGAGGGAGATGTAGATGGAGGAGAGCTTATCTCTGAACTCCTTGTCATCCTGGAGTCAGAGAGAGAGAGAGAGAGAGAGAGCGAGAGAGAGAGACAGAGAGAGAGAGCGAGAGCGAGAGAGAGAATGATAGAGAGGGTTCATCTGAGTGAGTGAGTGAGTGAGTGAGTGAGTGAGTGAGTGAGTGAGTGAGTGAGTGAGTGAGTGAGTGAGTGAGTGAGTGAGTGTCCGTCTAGCCGGGACTAACCCTCAGGTAGATCTTGGTGTCGTAACACACATGCTCTCCGTTCTTCACTCTCACACTCCTCTGAAGCACTGCCTGCTGGGAGTCCACAAACAGAGCCCTCTTCACCGCTCCCATCTGCTTGTGTTTCAGACGGTCCAACTGCACCTCTACCTGGAAGTCTGTAACACACAAACGCACACAACCATGAATGTGCTATCGTTTTACACACCATCACATTCAAACAAATGTGCATACTTTCAAGCGAATAGAGAATCCAGACTATGTAGTTAGTTTACCATATGGCACATAGCAGAGTAACCATATGCATAGAGGGCTGATTAGTGGAATAATTCCTGGGGTTGTGTATGAGCAAAGAGGAGCCTAGTGCTTTGATTGGAACTCATTAAAAGTGGATCAGAGCAGATATGGGGATTCTGGAAGCCTGACACTGCTCCTCATCACTGTCACAATACAATGCAACACAAAGCATCGACAAAGTAATTCAACATACACAATGTTGTGCAATAACTTGTTAACATAAATTGATATTTGTGTGCAATTGAGAGTTTGTAATATGGTATTGTATGTAATCTGGATCGATGTGAACAGTTGGCTCACCTAGGTTGTCTGGTAGGTACTTCCCATTGGCAGAGAGGCAGAAACTCAGGTTGACACTGTTTAGAACAGAGGAGAGACATAACAGAGACATGATAAGGGAAGCATTCATGGCACAAAGTCAACATACATGCAAACACACAGACAGCTCACTCATTCACGCTCTTCCTCCCATACTTCCTCTTCCTCTGATATCCGTCTTCAGATGTCTAACAAAAGTGGTATAATAGACAAGTGGTATAATAGGTAACACTGTATGATATGAAGGAATGGCTAGTCATGTGGGTAATGTTAGGAAAGGCATCTCTATGCTGTAGCCAGCCAAGTCAATAACGTGGCGTGTCCCCCCATCCCCAGCTCTCCAGCCTGGAATGGCTGAATTAAAGAGGGTGAAATTGAGCATCATCTCATATATCCCCACAGGCAGGACAGTCAGTCAGTCAGTGTCTGTATCTGTAAGGGCTCAGATCTCTCTCTCGCTCTCTCTCCCATGACATCAGCCACAGATTCCAACAGTCAGCAACGCAAACCCAAGCCCTTTACAACCAAACCCACACTGACTGGAAAGAAATAGGGAGGGAGAGAGGGAAGGAGAGAGGGAGGGAGAGAGGTAAGGAGGGAGGGAAGGAGAGAGGGAAGGAGAGAGGGAGGGAGAGAGGGAAGGACAGAGGGAAGGAGAGGGGGAGGGAGAGAGGGAAGGAGAGAGGGAAGGAGAGGGAGGGAGGGAAAGAGGGAGTGAGAGAGGGAAGGAGAGAGGGAAGGAGAGAGGGAAGGAGAGAGGGAGGGAAAAAAGGGAACAAGAGACATTGTTGATAGAATACAAGGGAAGGAAGAAATAAAAGAGAATGAAATAGACATGTTCTCTGTATCTATCACTCTAGAGAAATCACTCTATTGTGCTCCTGTGTCTCTGTTTGTGTAGGAGTGTGTGCATGCGCATGAGCATCTCCCCATCCTGATGTTTCCCAGCTGTGTTCCACCACCAAACAATAACTCATTCAAAAGCCACTGGCAAACTTCCTGACCCCTCCCTCCCTCAATCTCTCCCCTCTATCCCTCCTTCTCTCCACCCCCACCTACATCCCACCATCACCTGGCAACGCAGCGTAATCAAGACGTGTGTATACAACAGTTTCCTTCATGGAGAGAGGGGGGGGGAGCAACAGACACACCAACACAGTGTCAAGCATGTTGAGCAGCACAGCCAGAGATCAGAGCAACGCTGTTCTGTTCTGTTTCCGCTCCCATTGGATGCTAATGAATACCATGCAGCACATTCCAACAAACGAAAAAATGGCCTTATTCTGGATATTGTTTCACTTTCACTGCTCCTCTCGAAGAAACAGAATCTGTTAGGAAGTTGCTATATCAACAGGTCATCGCCACCAGATAAGACTGACTGTCTTCCAAATAAATAACATGATTAGTCTTGTGGAGTGATACAGTATGTCCTCAATGGGACTTCCTGTCTAAGTACAACTGAGTGCTAGTGTTGAGCAACGCCAAATGTAAATCAAGCAGCTGTTAGACCACAACCCCCTTAGATAATGGAGTCTGGGTCTGTATTCACAAGCAGTCTTAGAGTAGGGGGTGCTGATCTAGGATCAGTTTACCCTTTTAAATCATAATGAATAAGATAACATGGACAGGGGGACCTGATCCTAGATCAGCACTCCTACTCTGAGACACTTTATAATACAGGCCCTGGAGACTAGACAAGTACTCAACATGACACAGGTATGATGCCGTACTTACCAGGAGACCGGTATGATGCAGTACTTACCAGGAGACCGGTATGATGCAGTACTTACCAGGAGACCGGTATGATGCAGTACTTACCAGGAGACCGGTATGATGCAGTGCTTACCAGGAGACCGGTATGATGCATTACTTATCAGGAGACAGGTATGATGCAGTGCTTACCAGGAGACAGGTATGGTGGTGTTGCCGTTATTGACTGAACAACTCTTCTCCTCAGGGTTGATCATTGTGGGGTAGACGGTCAGGGAGGCACTGGTGCTGACGATGGGCCGGGATCTGTGGTACAATAGATGGGAGTAGAGGCCGAAGTTACATATGATACAGGCACACCTTTGGGTAAACCTCTTAACTCAACACTTATAAAAAATCCCTCAATAGTTTGACAGATATAGAAGGTTATGAGTGAAATGAAATTACCTGTACAAAATTGCCTTGTCAACTCCAAAAGCACCAACAATAAGATCTGTTGTGAAAAGACATTTCTAGTTCATGGACTACAAGTAAACAACAAGTACACAGTATAAGCACACTCAGCACTATGAGAGATGTTTTTAAAAGCACTGGTCTTGTCACTCACCTGGGTAGCCATTCATGTCCAGATCCTTAGCCCCTCGGAGTGCGAATCCAAAGCTGGCGGGCACTGTACCTGAAGCCCATTGGCCAGCTATGACCTGAGAGGGCATGTCCCTGAGCCCACCGGCGAATCCGTTGTAGATGAGAACCAATCCCTGCTGGTCCTCTCCACCGAACGGACAGCTGATGGCCACATCTACCAATCAGAGAAGAGAGAGCAGGAGAAGACCGTGAGATCACTCAGAACTTTACAGACTACTAGGACTTTTCATGAACTACATGAGACCAACAAAAACTACATGTAGTAGTCTCAAAACCAATAACCTGACACACGAACGGTCCATAATAATAATAAATAATAATATGCCATTTAGCAGACGCTTTTATCCAAAGCGACTTACAGTCATGCGTGCATACATTTTTTTTGTGTATGGGTGGTCCCGGGGATCGAACCCACTACCTTAGCGTTACAAGCGCCGTGCTCTACCAGCTGAGCTACAGAGGACCATAAGAGAGAAAGTTTCACTTTTCTGTCCCTTAAAGCCCCAGTATTACCACCACACCTCTCACCATTGTATCCGTCCTGGTTGAGGTCTCCCAGAGGTGCGATGGTGCTGCCAAACCTCCCGAACACCTGTGTCCCGGTCAGGTTGAGAGTTGGCTCCAGGTCCAGGGGACGACGCTGCAGATAGAGGTACACACGGCCCACCTCCTCCAGGCGGCTGTCTGACCCTCGGGTCATGTACATGGGAGCTCCCACCAACAGGTCAGACATGCTGAGGGGAGGAGAGAGAAACACACGGTCACAGACATATACATTGTACAGACTAATGTGGCAAATTCAAGAAGCTCTCCTAAAATTCCCAGGTTTTCGAGAAATCTGGGAATTTCTGGATTCTTTCAAAACAATTTCTCAACCCTAGTACAGACACAAAAGACAGAGATTTCCCACAAAAGTAGTCATTGGTCAGAAAACCACTTTCGCCACCACCCATGTCATTAAAAAGGGTGAGAACGCCACTATGTTAGCTGTGTGAGAACTGACTCCTACTCACCCTTCATTATTGATGTTGACTGAGTTTTCCCATAACATTTGTGGTCACAAATGTCCCATAACATTGTTGGATAAATTCAATCTTGCCACCACCCAGCTCATGGGTGAGAACATACTGTATGAGAATGTTTCATTAGAATGTTTTCGACTCTTAGAGAACTCACCCGTCGTTATTGATGTCGGCAGTGGCCACAGTATACCCAAAATAGGAGCCCATCTGAGAAAAACATCAGCAGAGTGCATCATGTCACATTTCTAGAACATCACTATCTATCTGAGTTCAAAAAGGCTCAAAATAGAAAAGCTGCTTTTAAGCAAAGGGACTTTAACATTAATGACAGTGAATCTACTTGAATTAAGAGAGATCCTGTAGAAGAGACGAGATGGTCAATGAAAAGTGATGGTGCTTGCTTGGTCTAACTTTAAGCTGTTTTTGTTACAGGCTGACCAGACCACCCGCGATGCAAAATAAATGTACACATACATGTTATTCAATCATTGCACCCACACTGCTCATGCGCTTCAACGAGCGTCTGCGTAGCCAGGCGTTAAAATAGAACTTGGTTCTATTTGTGACGCTTAATGCACTGCAAGTCCCGCCTCTCCCATCTCCTCATTGGTTTTTAGGAGCATATACCCACGTGGGTGATCGAAGGATGAACGGAAGTCCACACTCCAGACCAGTTGGTGGTGGTAATGCGCTTAAAATTGGTTGCCAACCGACATATCAAGTCCAAAGAAGAAGAAGAAGCCTGAAGGAGGAGAGACCTAGAAACTCACTCGGTTTACCCTTTTAGCTGTGGATTAATTGTTGGAGTAGAGGACCTTGTGCATTTCAGGTAAAATAACGACCCAATGTTTATATCCCAGGACAAATTAGCTAGCAACAGCAAGCTAGCTAGCTAAATTGCCATACATGTGTAATGGTTTTCGACCTGTCCCGAAGTTAATATAGTTGGTTCAGAGTTTGTTTTGATATTTCAACCTGCGTGTCCTGATCGCGTCTGGTGTGGGTGGACAAAATCAATATGCGCACACAGACGCATGCGTGGTCTGGTCAGCATGTTAGTCTTTTTTGTCATGTCTGTATAACACATTTTTATCTGAAGTAGCAAAGACACAGAAACAGCTTAATTCCCAGACTCCCAGGGTAAGCAAATACACTTATGATTTTATTTATTCAGCTGAACCAATCAGCACCATTAAAAGGGGCTCACGCTATTTCCATTCCATTTGCAGAAAGAATCATGCTGCTCATTTGGAGAAAATTGCTTCTGCACTTTAACTTCAATAATTATGCTTTACAGCAAACCACAGATGGCTTGAAACCCAGTTAACAGAAACTTGTAAAGGAAATTATTATACTTATATCATCAGTGTTCCTGACTGAGGAAATTAAGAGTTGCCACGAGAAACAGAAACAGCTAGTTATGGAACCGCAGAGTCTGTCTGAAAAAAACGTTTCGAGTTTGAGATTAGGTTTTTGGCTCACCTGTTCGCCAGTGTAGTTGAGCATGGACTTCAGATCAGTGGCATTTAAAATAGACACCTGCAGAGAGCAGACACACACAGAGAACATATGGTCAAAATCCCTGAGGTCCAACATATGTATAGTGTATTAGGCCTGTGTTACGATATACACTATACAGTGATGAGGTTTTCTTACCAAACCATAGAGCATGACCCCTTTTGGGACCCCAGCCACAACATCTGAGAGGTGCACAGACAGGGGGAAAACAGAGAAAAAAAGGGAAGATTTAGGAGGGGAAATATCACAAAGGTCATAGCCGTCTGGAACTCCAGCGATCGCAGTCTTTCAAGCTTAGTAGCAGGACAGAATCGTGTAGGTGAGTTCAGTTTGAGTTCACTTCAGGTATAGTAAACATTCTGAACCCTTTAATGGCTGTCTGACGTGCAGCCAGGCCTGTGGAAGTCTGTGGTACAGATGTCTTTACCTTCCACGTCATCTCCACTGAATTCCCCAACCGCAACAGAGTAACCTGCAAGGCCGCAAGAGAGAGCAAACATTAGTCATATGATATCAAGCATTCAGAACCCATAGACCTCCATTACTCTTAAAGCGTAATCTATGGATAAAGGCATGTACTTTGAACAATTCTGCATCTACAGTGGGGAAAAAAAGTATTTAGTCAGCCACCAATTGTGCAAGTTCTCCCACTTAAAAAGATGAGAGAGGCCTGTAATTTTCATCATAGGTACAAGTCAACTAGGACAGACAAAATGAGGAAAAAAATTCCAGAAAATCACATTGTAGGATTTTTTATGAATTTATTTGCAAATTATGGTGGAAAATAAGTATTTGGTCAATAACAAAAGTTTCTCAATACTTTGTTATATACCCTTTGTTGGCAATGACACAGGTCAAACGTTTTCTGTAAGTCTTCACAAGGTTGTCACACACTGTTGCTGGTATTTTGGCCCATTCCTCCATGCAGATCTCCTCTAGAGCAGTGATGTTTTGGGGCTGTCGCTGGGCAACACAGACTTTCAACTCCCCTCCAAAGATTTTCTATGGGGTTGAGATCTGGAGACTGGCTAGGCCACTCCAGGACCTTGAAATGCTTCGTACGAAGCCACTCCTTCGTTGCCCGGGTGGTGTGTTTGGGATCATTGTCATGCTGAAAGACCCAGCCACGTTTCATCTTCAATGCCCTTGCTGACGGAAGGAGGTTTTCACTCAAAATCTCACGATACATGGCCCCATTCATTCTTTCCTTTACACGGATCAGTCGTCCTGGTCCCTTTGCAGAAAAACAGCCCCAAAGCATGATGTTTCCACCCCCATGCTTCACAGTAGGTATGGGGTTCTTTGGATGCAACTCAGCATTCTTTGTCCTCTAAACACGACGAGTTGAGTTTTTACCAAAAAGTTATATTTTGGTTTCATATGACATTCTCCCAATCCTCTTCTGGATCATCCAAATGCACTCTAGCAAACTTCAGACGGGCCTGGACATGTACTGGCTTAAGCAGGGGGACACGTCTTGCACTGCAGGATTTGAGTCCCTGGCGGCGTAGTGTGTTACTGATGGTAGGCTTTGTTACTTTGGTCCCAGCTCTCTGCAGGTCATTCACTAGGTCCCCCCCCGTGTGGTTCTGGGATTTTTGCTCACCGTTCTTGTGATCATTTTGACCCCACGGGGTGAGATCTTGCGTGGAGCCCCAGATCGAGGGAGATTATCAGTGGTCTTGTATGTCTTCCATTTCCTAATAATTGCTCCCACAGTTGATTTCTTCAAACCAAGCTGCTTACCTATTGCAGATTCAGTCTTCCCAGCCTGGTGCAGGTCTACAATTTTGTTTCTGGTGTCCTTTGACAGCTCTTTGGTCTTGGCCATAGTGGAGTTTGGAGTGTGACTGTTTGTGGTTGTGGACAGGTGTCTTTTATACTGATAACAAGTTCAAACAGGTGCCATTAATACAGGTAACAAGTGGAGGACAGAGGAGCCTCTTAAAGAAGAAGTTACAGGTCTGTGAGAGCCAGAAATCTTGCTTGTTTGTAGGTGACCAAATACTTATTTTCCACCATAATTTGCAAATAAATTCATAAAAAATCCTACAATGTGATTTTCTGGATTTTTTTTTCTCAATTTGTCTGTCATAGTTGACGTGTACCTATGATGAAAATTACAGGCCTCTCTCATCTTTTTAAGTGGGAGAACTTGCACAATTGGTGGCTGACTAAATACTTTTTTTCCCCACTGTATCCACCTTTTATCAGAGGTCAGAGGGATTGTGGTGACGTTTCCAAATCATAGCTCTCAGGCTCAAGTAGCCTACACAGGAAACCAGCATTTGTAAAAAGCAAGGGGATCAGGAGAGTGATAGAATTACGAGAAAGGAAAGTTGTACCGTGGTAGCTGTCGTCATATTTGATCTGAGCCTGTCTGGTCTGGGTCTGTCCCTCCACAGACTGCATGAAGTACCCTGGGTAGTAAGCCTTGATTATCTCCTCTTTGGCTGCTGAGATCACCTGACCTGAGGAGAAGCAGGAAGTGAATGGAAAGTTTCCCTCAGGTTTCACACAATTAACTTCAGAATACTGCTACAACTTATTTGGTTGTGGTCCAGGGGGGGGGTTGTCAAACCCTGTACCTTGCCAGAAGAAGCTGCCTGGTCCTCCAAGTACCACTTTCCCATCCTGAGAGCAACAGCGAGAGTAAGTCAGAATCATGAGAGAGATCATGTGTGTTTGCAATCCATAGTATTTGATAAAGCTCTGGTACTGAACTGAGAAGAAGTGTTTAGGAGTCTTACCTTGGTGAAATCAGCACTGAATCCCCCCTGACAGTAGCCCTGACCACCCTCGTTAATGAATTCTGAAATAAACAGAGGTAGAGGTTCATAAATCAGTTTTAGACAGGAATGTTTCCGATTTGAAAAAGCATTTTTAAAGATCCATAAATTTCCTCACATTAAACCAATACTTTAGAATGCAGATATTTTAGAAATATTTTTTAACCTTGACGTGATGGCTCAACTGGGTATTGTGAACAGAACCAAGCCAGCCAGTCATTACCAGCAATAGGGATACACTTGGTCAATACGGGCTAACATGATTGACTGCATCTGATGAAGGTACATTCTTTCTCCACAGCTAGTGTGTGATGTCTCTGGAAGTGGTTACTCAGTAGGGGTACTTGAGACTATATACATGCCTTCTGTTGTGGCCTTCAGGCACAGCACTTAACCCCTGTATAATAGCCTGCTGTGTGGACAGCTGCTGAGTCAGAGGTAGGCCACAGGAGTCACCTGTAGTGTAGGGTAGTGGGGTAGTCGGTCGGCAGAGAAGAGCATTAGAAAGATGGATGATGTCTTTGTGAAAAACAAAAAAGGATTACCTGTGCGACAGGGAGCATATTCCACAAACTTGGTGAAGTTCTTGACAGAGAGGTAGCAGGTTCCCGTGGCATCTGACTGGGGCATGTCTTTTTTGGTTCTCCAGGAGTAGAGGGGGGCGCAGGCCTATAGAAGGGGTGGGAGGGGGTAGAGGTGGGAGTTGTTTTTTCAGTTACAACAACACCCTGTTTAACTCGATGGAGACCCAGAGAGAGGTTAATGTTACATCTGAAGCAAAGTAACAACGTAACCAAATCCAGGTCATGTCCCTCACAATCAGAAAAAAAAACTACAGGCGTCTAAACTTCAGTGTCACAGGAGCACAAAACACTTCTCCTCTGAGAGACACAGTGGAGGTGAAAATTGGAATAGAGTCACAACAAACCGATAGACAAAGACCTTTAAGACAAACTTTGAACAATGAACATATACAACCCCTTGACATGAAAGACAGACATCATAACAGTTGAGGGACTCTGAGCTATAGAGACCAAAGTTGAAAGGAAACTGACTTTCTCCACTCCGTCTCAGTCTCTGAGTGTCGTCTTACCAGAATGGTGTCTCCGTGGGAACGGACGGTGGCGCCGAACCACTGGTGGGACTTGACTTCAGCCTGGTAGTCTATGTCATTGAGAGTGACTTTGCGGTCCCCTGGGAAGAAGACAAAACAACAACTAAACTGAGTGATGACTGAAAAAAGCCCCTAATTAATCATTGTAGTTCTTCTCCTGGAGGCTCCAGACAACGTCATCCAAACATCTGTTACTACAGGACTTACATACTGCATCATTAAACACAAACACACATCAAGTTTCTCATGAAGAACCTTCCAGAGAGAAACATCTAGGAAAACTAGAAGGTATTTGGTGCTCAACAGAGCCTTATATCCCTCATTATGGCTCTGGTCCTCACTGTTCAGATGTCAACCTGAGTTCTCTGGCCCTGGGTGACCACACTGACCCTGGCTCTGTTTGGCCACCTGGCCTGTAACCCAGAGTTCTACTCCATCGCTGTCTGTCTGAGACCGAAATGGCACCATATTCCCTATATAGCGCACTACTCTTGACCAGAGACGCAGCCTCTGTGACAGGACAGGAGCAAGTGACAAGACAGATGGCCTGAGGAGTCAGGTTCAAACAGGTTCAAACAGGACGTTTTATTGGCAAGACTGATGCAACATCTGTGTTGGCGTGGTGAGAAACGAAATCCAAACAGATCGGTTTATACAGTTCACATACCGTGAAACATCCTTTAACAAGTATTCTAAACGCTTGGAATTCGGACAACAAGACGTATCCAGTGGAACTTGTACCCAGCATTCTTGATAGCTAAACCACAAGTGTTGCAACAGAGCCGTATCTATCTGTCGGGGAAGGGGGCCTGTTGGTGTGAGCCAGAGGTTGTGACCTGTGGATGTGAAGAAAGCAGGCTGTGTGTCAGCCGCCTCCTCCACGCCAGCCCTGAGCTCTGGGTGAGGGCCTGCTCTTCTCCGTGTCTTGGTGGAAGGAAGGAAGGAAGGAAGGAAGGAAGGAAGGAAGGAAGGAAGGAAGGAAGGAAGGAAGGAAGGAAGGAAGGAAGGAAGGAAGGAAGGAAGGAAGGAAGGAAGGAAGGAAAGAGGAGGGGGACTGTGTCCAAGGAAAACAAACGCTCTGGCTCTGTTTCTTCCTAGCAACCTCTCAGGCATGCATCTCTCTCGCATGCATTCCCTCTCCACCTCCCCTTTCTCTTCATCCCTTTGTCCATCACTCTCTCTTCTCTCTGTCCCTTTTTCTTCCCCTTCTCTTCATCCTTCTCTCAGGGGGTTTGTTCTCCCCCTGGCATCCCCCTGGTCTCCCCCTGGCCTCCCCCTGGTCTCCCCCTGGCCTCCCCCTGGTCTCCCCCTGGCCTCCCCCTGGCCTCCCCCTGGTCTCCCCCTGGCCTCCCCCTGGTCTCCCCCTGGTCTCCCCCTGGCCTCCCCCTGGTCTCCCCCTGGCCTCCCCCTGGCCTCCCCCTGGTCTCCCCCTGGCCTCCCCCTGGTCTCCCCCTGGTCTCCCCCTGGTCTCCCCCTGGTCTCCCCCTGGTCTCCCCCTGGCCTCCCCCTGGTCTCCCCCTGGTCTCCCCCTGGTCTCCCCCTGGTCTCCCCCTGGTCTCCCCCTGGCCTCCCCCTGGTCTCCCCCTGGCCTCCCCCTGGTCTCCCCCTGGCCTCCCCCTGGCCTGGAAGGAAAGCAGTGGGGATTAGGGTCCTTTAATAACATCACAGTAGATTTACCGTATCCCCATCACCAGGCTTCCCCTCCAGCATTACTCATGGGCTCACAGCACCCCTGTTCCCTACCGTAATACATGTGTGCACCTCCATCGTGTGGGGAAAGACACGCTTTAGCAATACCACAAATAACATGCCTAACACATTAAAAATATCTAAGAGGCTTGTTTCTTTAACTGCACTGCAATAATCTGCACTACATACTTCCCAGTCCCTCTCCCTAAAGTATGCTTTCCTCCTATTTTCATAACTCAAGGGCATTTGTTTTGATAAAGTGAGGGGGTGACACTGAGGTGACATGCAAGCCAAACAGGACTGTGTATTTGGGACACACTACCCCGGAAACCATGAGTATCAGCAGGGAAAGCAGAAAATGACATCTCTACAGTTATGTCAATGACATAATCGCTATGTTCAGAGCCCAAGACTATCAGAGTCTTAACTCCATACAGAACTGACTTTGGGGTGTTCTCTAACTTCACTTCTCACTGAGCTGCTGTGCTCTGAGCTCCGTGTCTGTCACTGCTCTTATTGTCCATGTCAGAGACGCTACATTGGCGTTCATACAGTGTGACGGATGGAAAGATGAAAAGATCAGTAGGTTAAGAGGCAGTACAAGCCAGACAAACAAGGCTTTGATACAAACAAGAGAGAGAAAAACCCAGCAGACGCTTGTGGCAATAACATGTCATGTAACGTCCTTTCAGTGAACTTGGGTAGACTTTGGTAGGAGTGTTGATGTGACTAGAGCCCGTCTACCCCTCTCTCTCCTGGGACAGGACAGCAGAGGGGTGGGGTGGGGTCTGGAGTGTGTCCACAGACTCTCCCCTTTGAACTTTGCGAGAGGAGACCCATTAGAGGAGTATCCTGGGTTAGAGTGCGGTCAGAGTCAAATGGCCAAATTCACTCATCACATTAGCTGGCCCTGGGGGAGTTACTGGTGGTAGGGGAAGATTGTTCAGAGATGGAGACAGGGCTCTGATTTCCCCCTGTCCCTCTCTCCCTCCCTCAGATCCCTGGGCTGTCTCTTCTTATCGCATTGGCAGGGGAAGTGGAGGGGGAGGCCTCTTGGTCAGGCTCAGGGAAGACCTCACCCACACTCAGGGGATCCCTGAATAATGTCACAAAAACAGACACACCTCTCATATAAAGGGTCAATACTAATACATTACCGGTATAATATCTACCACAGTTAGCTGAGCTCTAGCCATGTCATAACCAAATAAGGAAAACATATTTCCTTTGTCATACAGACAGAGGTGCTATGTTCTTGTATGCCGGCCCAGATGGCGGAATTGGCTCTTCCTCACAAATCAAATGTGCGCCTTCAAAGCCCATTAAGTAAAATGAAGGACACACTGTCCAAAACCCCAAGGGACTATCCTTCACCCCAACGCCCTGCTGCTTGCTGCACATTACATCGCTGTGACAATCATGGCCCTCAGCCAGCATCCAAGGATGTGCAACACATGTTCTAATCTGTTCTAAGAGAAAAGGGCACAAAAACTGAAGAAATCAGCAACCAGCAGTTGGATTCCTGGCCATCTGCTGTTAAACGGGGCTTGTGAAAGCAGAAATCTGCTCCAGTGGAATATTTCTCCACTAATGTGCCTTATGGCCAGCAAATCAGCCCTGGCTCTCAGCACTGTTCTCTTTGATTTCCCAGGAAACAAGCCAACAGTCCCCCGCTGCACTCAATAGGGAGCACACACACACATACCACTGTCTTTGTGTGTGTGCGCGCCAGAGGAAGAGAACAATCTAATTTACGCAATACACAGCAGATTCTTCTCTCCTACAATTCTGTCACTCCTTAACTTACTCTTTCCTCATTCAAATCAAATCAAATCAAATCAAATTTTATTGGTCACATGCGCTGAATACAACAGGTGCAGACATTACAGTGAAATGCTTACTTACAGCCCTTAACCAACAGTGCATTTATTTTAAACAAAAAAGTAAGAATAAAACAACAACAAAAAAGTGTTGAGAAAAAAAGAGCAGAAGTAAAATAAAGTGACAGTAGGGAGGCTATATATACAGTAAAATAAAGTGACAGTAGGGAGGCTATATATACAGGGGGTACCGTTGCATAGTCAATGTGCGGGGGCACCGGCTAGTTGAGGTAGTTGAGGTAATATGTACATGTGGGTAGAGTTAAAGTGACTATGCATAAATACTTAACAGAGTAGCAGCAGCGTAAAAAGGATGGGGTGGGGGGGCAGTGCAAATAGTCCGGGTAGCCATGATTAGCTGTTCAGGAGTCTTATGGCTTGGGGGTAGAAGCTGTTGAGAAGTCTTTTGGACCTAGACTTGGCACTCCGGTACCGCTTGCCGTGCGGTAGCAGAGAGAACAGTCTATGACTAGGGTGGCTGGAGTCTTTGACAATTTTGAGGGCCTTCCTCTGACACCGCCTGGTATAGAGGTCCTGGATGGCAGGGAGCTTTGCCCCAGTGATGTACTGGGCCGTACGCACTACCCTCTGTAGTGCCTTGCGGTCAGAGGCCAAGCAGTTGCCATACCAGGCGGTGATGCAACCAGTCAGGATGCTCTCGATGGTGCAGCTGTAGAATTTTTTTGAGGATCTGAGGACCCATGCCAAATCTTTTTAGTCTCCTGAGGGGGAGTAGGCTTTGTCGTGCCCTCTTCACGACTGTCTTGGTGTGTTTGGACCATGATAGTTCGTTGGTGATGTGGACACCAAGGAACTTGAAGCTCTCAACCTGTTCCACTACAGCCCCGTCGATGAGAATGGGGGCGTGCTCAGTCCTCTTTTTTTTCCTGTAGTCCACGATCAGCTCCTTTGTCTTGGTCACGTTGAGGGAGAGGTTGTTGTCCTGGCACCACACGGCCAGATCTCTGACCTCCTCCCCATAGGCTGTCTCATCGTTGTCGGTGATCAGGCCTACCACTGTTGTGTCGTCGGCAAACTTAATGATGGTGTTGGAGTCGTGCCTGGCCATGCAGTCATGGGTGAACAGAGAGTACAGGAGGGGACTGAGCACGCACCCCTGAGGGGCCCCCGTGTTGAGGATCAGTGTGGCAGATGTGTTGTTACCTACCCTTACCACCTGGGGCGGCCCGTCAGGAAGTCCAGGATCCAGTTGCAGAGGGAGGTGTTTAGTCCCAGGATCCTTAGCTTAGTGATGAGCTTAGAGGGCACTATGGTGTTGAATGCTGAGCTGTAGTCAATGAATAGCATTCTCACGTAGGTGTTCCTCTTGTCCAGGTGGGAAAGGGCAGTGTGGAGTGCGATAGAGATTGCATCATCTGTGGATCTGTTGGGGCGGTATGCAAATTGGAGTGGGTCTAGGGTTTCTGGGATTATGCTGTTGATGTGAGCCATGACCAGTCTTTCAAAGCACTTCATGGCTACAGACGTCAGTGCTACGGGTCGGTAGTCATTTAGGCAGGTTATCTTAGAGTTCTTGGGCACGGGGACTATGGTGGTCTGCTTGAAACATGTTGGTATTACAGACTCAGTCAGGGACATGTTGAAAATGTCAGTGAAGACACTTGCCAGTTGGTCAGCACATGCTCGGAGTACACGTCCTGGTAATCCGTCTGGCCCTACGGCCTTGTGAATGTTGACCTGCTTAAAAGTCTTACTCACATCGGCTACGGAGAGCGTGATCACATAGTCGTCCGGAACAGCTGGTGCTCTCATGCATGCTTCAGTGTTGCTTGCCTCGAAGCGAGCATAGAAGTGGTTTAGCTCGTCTGGTAGGCTTGTGTCACTGGGCAGCTCGCGGCTGTGCTTCCCTTTGTAGTCTGTAATAGTTTTCAAGCCCTGCCACATCCGACGAGCGTCAGAGCCAGTGTAGTATGATTCAATCTTCCTGTAAATGTCGATGGGTCCTTCAGCTGTCCAGACACTGGAACACTGCTCCACTTCTCTGAAGAGCTCACAATAATTGAGCCATAAACCCGGACCGTTTACTGTAGGTCTACCTTTTACATTCAGATTCAAATGAAGCTCTTTGGTGAGAACAAATATAACATTGTATTTATTGTCATTGTATGTAGTGGCCTTTTCTTTTGTTTCAACTGTTTATTTGCTCTGCCTATATGCCCAGGGGCTGAGACAGAACACATACTGTATCTAGCCTAAAGGGAAGATACCATTGTCTAAAACATTCCCATTATTCCTTTTGTCCCGAAAAGAAAGACACTAATGACATGCTCAAAGGGATCAAATGAAATAAAAACAATTGTCACATTTGCCGAATACAACGGGCGTAGACTTAACCGTGAAATGGTTGCTTACGAGCCCTTCCCAATGATATATATATTATAAAAAATAAACATAGTAACACAAGAGGAATAAAATACACAAGAATGGAGCTATATATGGGGAGTACCAGTACCAGATCAATGTGCAGAGGTATGAGGTATTTGAGGTGGATACAGTGCCTTCAGAAAGTATTCAGACCCTTTGATTTTTTTCCACATTTTGCTACGTTACAGCCTTATTCTAAAATGGATTAAATTAATGTTATTCCTCATCAATCTACACACAATATCCCATAATGACAAAGCGAAAACTGGTTTCTAGAAATAAAAAACTGAAACACATTTACATAAGCATTCAGACCCTTTGCTCTGAGACTCGAAATTGAGCTCAGGTGCATCCTGTTTCCATTGATCATCCTTGAGATGTTTCTACAACTTGATTGGTGTCCACCAGTGGTAAATTCAATTGATTGGACATGATTGTTGGAAAGGCACACACCTGTCTATATAAGGTTTCACATTTGACAGTGCATGTCAGAGAAAAAAACAAGACATGAGGTCGAAGGAATTGTCCGTAGAGCTCCGAGACAGGATTGTGTCGAGGCACAGATCTGGGGATGGGTACAAAAAAATGTCTGCAGCATTGAAGGTCCCCAAGAACACAGTGGCCTCCATCATTCTTAAATGGAAGAAGTTTGGAACCACCAAGATTCTTCCTAGAGCTGGCCGCCCGGCCAATCTGAGCAATCGGGGGAGAAGGGCCTTGGTAAGGGAGGTGACCAAGAACCCGATGGTCACTCTGACTGAGCTCCAGAGTTCCTCTGTGGAGATGGGGGAACCTTCCAGAAGGACAACCATCTCTGCAGCACTCCACCAATCAGGCTTTTATGGTAGAGTGGCCAGATGGAAGCCACTCCTCAGTAAAAGGCACATGACAGCCCACTTGGAGTTTGCCAAAAGGCTCCTAAAGACTCTCAGACCATGAGAAACAATATTCTCTGGTCTGATGAAACCAAGAATGAACTCTTTGGCCTGAATGCCAAGCATCACGTCTGGAGGAAACCTGGCACCATCCCTACGGTGAAGCATGGTGGTGGCAGCATCATGCTGTGGGGATGTTTTTCAGCGGCAGGGACTGGGAGACTAGTCAGGATCGAGGGAAAGATGATTGGAGCAAAGTACAGAGAGATCCTTGATGAAAACCTGCTCCAGAGCGCTCAGGACCTCAGACTGGGGTGAAGGTTTACCTTCCAACAAGACAACGACTCTAAGCACACAGCCAAGACAACGCAGGAGTGGCTTCGGGACAAGTTTCTGAATGTCCTTGAGTGGCCCAGCCAGAGCACGGACTTGAACCTGATCGAACATCTCTGGAGAGAACTGAAAATAGCTGTGCAGCAACGCTTCCCATCCAACCTGACAGAACTTGAGAGGATCTGCAGAGAAGAATGAGAGAAACTCCCCAAATACAGGTGTGCCAAGATTGTAGCGTAATACCAAGAAGAATCAAGGCTGTAATCGCTGCCAAAGGTGCTTCAACAAAGTACTGAGTAAAGGGTCTGAATACTTATGTAAATGTGATATTTCCGTTTTTAATTTTTTATAAATATGCAAAACGTTCTAAAAACCTGTTTTTGCTTTGTCATTATGGGGTATTGTATGTAGATTGTTGAGGGGGGAAAAAACAGAATCAATGTTAAAATAAGGCTGTAATGTAACAAAATGTGAAAAAAGTCAAGGAGTCTGAATAATTTAGAATGCACTGTATGTACATGAAGGCATGGTAAAGTGACTAGGCATCAGGATAGATAATAATAAGAGTAAAATAAAGAACAGCAGAGTAGCAGCAGCATATGATGAGCGTAAAAGTATGTGTGCGCGCATGTGTATGTGTGTGTGTTTGTGTTGTCGGTATGCGTGTGTGTATTGTGTGTGTGTGTGTGTGTGCATATGTAGTGTGTGGGTTTGTGTGTGTGCATCTAGTTTCCAGGAACCAACATGTCAAACAAAGGATCAGTGAAGTAGAACAGTGCCACATGATCACCTGCCGGCCACAGTAGCTTGGAGGCCATGGAGCAGTGGCTTTAAAAAGTGCTTAAAACATCCTCTAAAATCTCCAGTTCTCAAGCTCCAGTCACCATTCAAGACAATAAAAAGAGAGGAGTGGATGAGAGGTTTATGTTACAGGAAGCAGAGAGCAGGGACAGCGGGTGAAAAGGACAGCTGGCATTCTGCTGTGATGTTTGACTCAAACTATAACGTTAGTGCTTCAACCATTTGTGAGTGGATAAGTCAATGTAATTCATAACATGTTCAGACTGCTAGAGCAAGAAGGCGTGATCAAGACCTAAAGCAATGAGGTCACATTGGGTCTTACCTTGATTGTCAAATTCAATGTTGTGGCACTCAGATTGGCCGAGACTCCATGGGCAGTAGTACACGGACCCGCCCTCTGTGATGTTGAGCTGGCTGGTATTGGCCTTGGGAGCGCCAATCACCACACTGATGCTGTAAGACGAGAGAAGAAATATGTAGTCATTCAAATGTCATTATGTCACCTCTACCTAACATGCTACCTCCCCCAGCAACATAACAGTGGAGGTATGGCAACTTAGAGCCGCTGAATGTGTTTGCTAATGCTAGATTGGTATTATTTTTTGTCATGATAGTTGGTTAAGATCTGCTCTTGGTCTGGTATCAAAAATGTATTCCAGACCTTCTATTCAACAGTTTTAGCATGATGCAGAGCCGGTATATACGTTTTACTGCTCACAAAGCTATACCCCTACTTCCAACATTCTGACAGGTTCTAGTACAGTCCTATGTTACATAACATTGTAACCATGTGCAATTGTTGCTGTAATGTGTGCACGTTACATTCTCTCCCTCTCTCGGTCACACACACACACACACACACACACACACACACACACACACACACGAGATCCCTGTGGGGCAAATTCGATTGGAAAACAAGAAAGCAGACGGTCTAAGTGGGGTCACTGTTGTTTCCCTGTCCCTGTAGGCAGACATCTAGCTAACCCATTTAACCCTGCAGTAGACTAAATGCAAATCCAGGACTGGTACAGACATCTAGCTGCTGTAACCCTGTGGTAAACATGGGAACCCCTTCACCAGATCTACCAGCAACAAGTGGTCTTACAGGTGAGTCTGAGGACCAGCTGACCAGGTTAAAAGTCACTAGGACATAATATTCAATGAGGGAGGACACCGAAAACAGCCAGGTAATGAGATTTTAGATGAACCACTGAACCAGGACAGGGCCATGGCTAAACTGACAGACATTGTTTCCAGTAGACAGTCTGGCTGAACCAGCACAGTGTAGCCATTACCTCATTGCGGCTCCAATCGTCATCATCACTGGCATGGTGCTGGACAGTGAAGTGGGCAGAAAACAGAGGAGAAGAGAAGAGGGTAGAGTAGAGTAGAGCCTGAGGGGTCTTCCTAAAACACAGGAAGAGAACACCCTTTCCTGCTCCAGGTCAGTCACCCAATGATGCGTGGTTGTTTACTTTAACGCTAAATTTAAATATCTTCCCTCAGGGGACAACTACTCAACAGTGTCCAGTCCAGACTCAAGAGGATCCACCCCAAATTCAGAAACCAGACTTGGTGAAACCATACTTTCATCCTTGTCAGACTGCACTGCTTTTGTAGAGCCAGCCACGTCACGTTCCCATCTTAGTTAGGACTTATAGATGGGACATTGGCTTTCTAGATAGAAATAAGGTTTGGTATAAGAGACTATTGGAGCATAGAGAAGTAGTTGTCACCAGCAAAGCACCCCCACACCATCACACCTCCTCCTCCATGCTTCACAGTGGGAACCACACATGCGGAGATCATCCGTTCACCTACTCTGCGTCTCACAAAGACACAGCGGTTGGAACCAAAAATCTCAAATTTGGACTCATCAGATCAAAGGACAGATTTCCACCGGTCTAATGTCCATTGCTCGTGTTTCTTGGCCCAAGCAAGCCTCTTCTTATTATTGGTGTCCTTTAGTAGTGGTTTCTTTGCAGCAATTCGACCATGAAGGCCTGATTCACGCTGTCTCCTCTGAACAGTTGATGTTGAGATGTGTCTGTTACTTGAACTCTGTGAAGCATTTATTTGGTCTGCAGTTTCTGAGGCTGGTAACTCTAATACACTTATCCTCTGCAGCAGAGGTAACTCTGGGTCTTCCTTTCCTGTGTCGGTCCTCATGAGAGCCAGTTTCATCATAGCACTTGATGGTTTTTGCGACTGCACTTTTTTGCGACTGCACTCAAAGTTCTTGAAATTTTCCGGATTGACTGACCATATCTTAAAATAATGATGGACCATCGTTTCTCTTTGCTTATTTGAGCTGTTCTTGCCATAATATGGACTTGGTCGTTTACCAAATAGGGCTATTTTCTGTATGCCAACCCTACCTTGTCACAACACAACTGATAGGCTCAAACACATTAAGAAGGAAAGAAATTCCACAAATTAACTTTTAACAAGGCACACCTGTTAATTGAAATGTATTCCAGGTGACTACCTCTTGAAGGTGGTTGAGAGAATGCCAAGAATGTGCAAAGCTGTCATCAAGGCAAAGGGTGGCTACTTTGAAGAATATAAAATATAAAATATATTTTGATTTCAAATCAAATCAAATCAAATTTTATTGGTCACATGCGCCGAATACAACAGGTGCAGACATTACAGTGAAATGCTTACTTACAGCCCTTAACCAACAGTGCATTTATTTTAAACAAAAAAGTAAGAATAAAACAACAACAAAAAAGTGTTGAGAAAAAAAGAGCAGAAGTAAAATAAAGTGACAGTAGGGAGGCTATATATACAGTAAAATAAAGTGACAGTAGGGAGGCTATATATACAGGGGGGTACCGTTGCATAGTCAATGTGCGGGGGCACCGGCTAGTTGAGGTAATATGTACATGTGGGTAGAGTTAAAGTGACTATGCATAAATACTTAACAGAGTAGCAGCAGCGTAAAAGGATGGGGTGGGGGGGCAGTGCAAATAGTCCGGGTAGCCATGATTAGCTGTTCAGGAGTCTTATGGCTTGGGGGTAGAAGCTGTTGAGAAGTCTTTTGGACCTAGACTTGGCACTCCGGTACCGCTTGCCGTGCGGTAGCAGAGAGAACAGTCTATGACTAGGGTGGCTGGAGTCTTTGACAATTTTGAGGGCCTTCCTCTGACACCGCCTGGTATAGAGGTCCTGGATGGCAGGGAGCTTTGCCCCAGTGATGTACTGGGCCGTACGCACTACCCTCTGTAGTGCCTTGCGGTCAGAGGCCAAGCAGTTGCCATACCAGGCGGTGATGCAACCAGTCAGGATGCTCTCGATGGTGCAGCTGTAGAATTTTTGAGGATCTGAGGACCCATGCCAAATCTTTTTAGTCTCCTGAGGGGGAATAGGCTTTGTCGTGCCCTCTTCACGACTGTCTTGGTGTGTTTGGACCATGATAGTTCGTTGGTGATGTGGACACCAAGGAACTTGAAGCTCTCAACCTGTTCCACTACAGCCCCGTCGATGAGAATGGGGGTGTGCTCAGTCCTCTTTTTTTTCCTGTAGTCCACAATCATCTCCTTTGTCTTGGTCACGTTGAGGGAGAGGTTGTTGTCCTGGCACCACACGGCCAGATCTCTGACCTCCTCCCTATAGGCTGTCTCATCGTTGTCGGTGATCAGGCCTACCACTGTTGTGTCGTCGGCAAACTTAATGATGGTGTTGGAGTCGTACCTGGCCATGCAGTCATGGGTGAACAGAGAGTACAGGAGGGGACTGAGCACGCACCCCTGAGGGGCCCCCGTGTTGAGGATCAGTGTGGCAGATGTGTTGTTACCTACCCTTACCACCTGGGGGCGGCCCGTCAGGAAGTCCAGGATTTGTTTAACACTTTTGGTTACTACATGATTCCATATGTGATATTTCATAGTTTTGATGTTTTCACAATTATTCTACAATGTAGAAAATAGTAAAAATAAAGAAAAACCCTGGAATGAGTAGGTGTGTCCAAACGTTTGACTAGTAGGTCGACATAGGCCACTTTCACCAGTGAAGTCACAGGACGCGTTCCTCTGCCCAGGCGATGCGGATGCATGCCAAATCTTACAACGCCTGGATAGGTATCTTACGTATCAGCTAACCACATATGTTACAGCAATTTGTCAGTCGATGACACAGTCGATGACGTGGCACACAGCCATTGGCTGATGCATGCAGCATCTGAGCAGGGGAACGCGACCACAGTCAACAATGAGGTCACTGTGGTTCTAGACTGGCCATTAGATTCAACACCACTCTGATGTAGTCATAGCCTGCGTCGAGGTGACAGCCACAATACTTCAGAAACATGCTGGTAGAGGTTTGGTTTAGGGTCACCTAAACCAAAGCCAAGAAACCCACAGTCCTGCACTGGTGCAATCATAGGAAGGGTACTTTTCATTACGACATCATTTCAACATAGTGTTCATTTTGGCATCATATTTTCATGTTGCAATAAAAAGAACAGCATAAAGTTTAGTACAGAGACTTTGAGCAATCTCCTGCTGGGAATGGGAGTGTGGGTGGAAGAAAAACGTTAGCGGCTTTCCTGCGTCTCCCAAAGCGAGACCCACCTCCCCAAACGGCAGCCCACTAACAATCCCAACCAACCCCAGTCTGATGGTTTCAGCGTTAATTAAACTAGGCTGCTAGTGTCGAGTGCATAAACACAGACTCCTCAGTATAAATGACTGTTGCTGGTGAGGGTTGTCTAATTTGAGGCTTCTGCAATCAGCAATATATAAGCCAGGCAATAAGTCTGCTGGTTGCAACCACTATTTACATGGGTTTTGAAAAATGAAGGGGGAATGTATAATGGTGGAAACTGCTGATCTACCACTGATCTTCCCAGGCTTAACCCAATAGAGTTTATGATGACGTTAGAGAGAGAGGCAGTCAGAAGCCAAATTCCTCTCGCCCCCTTCTCACCCAAACACAGCTTTTTACCCATTCCACACTAATGGTCTTCCTCCCAGCTGCAAAGCTTATGTCACTTGAACACTATTATAATTGCTTTAAGCCAGCCAGGGAAAAAACGGATACAGCTTTGACTAAATAGCAAGAAATCACAATCACATTTTGTTGGCCTACCAGCGGCGGGACAGGCGGCTGCAGTCACCATCTGCAGAGGTAAACCCTGGGTGCAATGGGAATGGTATGGCACAGACAAATCAAATCAAATTTTATTTGTCACATGCGCTGAATACAACAGGTGTAGACCTTACAGTGAAATGCTTACTTACAAGCCCTTAACCAACAATGCAGTTTTAAGAAAAATAAGTGTTATGTAAAAAATAGATAACTAAAAAATAACAAATAATTAAAAGAGCAAATAGTCCGGTAGCCATTTGATTAGCTGTTCAGGAGTCTTATGGCTTGGGGGTAGAAGCTGTTAAGAAGACTTTTGGACCTAGACTTGGCGCTCCGGTACCGCTTGCCATGCGGTAGCAGAGAGAAGTGTCTATGACTAGGGTGGCCGGAGT
Organism: Coregonus clupeaformis; assembly: GCF_020615455.1. Lineage (NCBI taxonomy): Eukaryota > Metazoa > Chordata > Actinopteri > Salmoniformes > Salmonidae > Coregonus > Coregonus clupeaformis. The sequence continues at coordinate 11,948,933 of NC_059215.1, read as the reverse complement.
CTTTGACAATTTTTAGGGCCTTCCTCTGACACCGCCTGGTATAAAGGTCCAGTATGGCAGGAAGCTTGGCCCCAGTGATGTACTGGGCCGCACGCACTACCCTCTGTAGTGCCTTGCGGTCGGAGGCCGAACAGTTGCCATACCAGGCAGTGATGCAACCAGTCAGGATGCTCTCGATGGTGCAGCTGTATAACTTTTTGAGGATCTGAGGACCCATGCCTAATCTTTTCAGTCTCCTGAGGGGGAGATGCCCAGATGCCCAGGGAACTTTCTACATATGAGGGAAAGACTGGAAAAAGGGCAGCAGGACTGGAGCCTTTAAATTAAGAAGGCAGGAATCACCTGGAATTAAGTCCAGAAAACTGCCAAAAGAAGAGTTGAGGACCACTGCTCCACAAAGAGTTAAAAATAATAAGTAAAGGAGCCTTCAAAAATGTTAGTCGAAACCTCAGCTAGGGATGGGACCGCCTGAACAAAATCCCAACCAAAATGAAGTCACTCAACTAACTCTTCAGAGTTTACTCTTCTAAATAATCTCCTCACATAAGGGGAAACTGAATTAGCGCAAGTGTAGTGACCCAAACTGAGCCCGTGGCGCTCTTGACCTCCCTCCCTACCGATATTGAGATCTGGCCTGGGCCCAAACACAACGAGTAAACAGTTACAGCAGCAACGGTCTCTCTCTCCCGCTTCGAGGAACCGACTGACACACTGCTTCGGCGAACTGACGCCAATACACTAAAGAAAATGCATGACTGTACAAGAGGAGGGTCTTCAGTCAGCAACGCCAACAAACTGTCAAATGGGACCATCACAAGCACACCAAGTATTTTTTTATTTTTAACCTTTATTTAACTAGGCAAGTCAGTTAAGAACAAATTCTTATTTACAATGACGGCCTACCCCGGACGACGCTGGGCCAATTGTGCGCCGTCCTATGGGACTCCCAATCATGGCCGGATTGTGATACAGCCTGGAATCAAACCAGGGTCTGTAGTGGCGCCTCTAGCACTGAGATGCAGTGCCTTAGACCGCTACGCCACTTGGGAGCTCGTATGGCAGTATGGCATTGTCACATTATTACTGGACTGAATTACTGGAGCTATTTCAGACTCACTATTCCACTGTGGAGGGGAATGCCAGTTGAATGGCCCTGTGTAGCTCAGTTGGTAGAGCATGGCGCTTGCAACGCCAGGGTTGTGGGTTTGATTCCCACGGGGGCCCAGTATGAAAAAATAAAATGTATGCACTCACTAACTGTAAGTCGCTCTGGATAAGAGCGTCTGCTAAATTACTAAAATGTAAATGAATAGTACTGTAATGTAACAACTTATTTTGGACCACATGGAGCCATGACACACAGCCTTCAGTCAGACACACGGCCTTCAGTCAGTACACGGCCTTCAGTCAGTACACGGCCTACGGTTTGATCAGAGCCATCGCCAAACAGGGAAACGGACTGTCTGACTCCCAACTACTATTCTGTCTGGTCATCCACTCAGCACTACACACAGGCACGTGTGCGCACACAAACACAGCATGTGTGTAGTGCTGCTGTCCAGGACCTCCTTACTCCTATGGGACAGGCAGAGGGATGATGAGAGTACCAGGGCCTGCTGGGACAGCTAGTGCTGAATGAGAAAGAGCACTGTACAGAACGCTCACTCATACAACCAGTAAACTGCTACAGTTGGCTGTATCCAATGACTGTAAATGAGGTAGGAACCTGCACTGGAAAGTATTATTTTGAGAGTTATGAAAGAGTTCCAACCTCATTAGGGTTTCTTAACAATTTACCAAAACTACCCAGCATCCAGGTTAAAACATTGTTTGTCACACTCCCATCTTGAGTACTGTACTTCAAAAGCAGCAGTTAGAACAAAAACTATACACCCACCAATGTTGATCTGATAAACATTATACCATCTCCAGAACCGGATCTTAATGTCACCGCAAAAAAATGTCCTCCCAAAGGACATTAGTCCTGTGCAGTGGAGCAGGAGGCCTGCAAATCAACAGAGCTGGCCCAGGTGCAGAGAGCCACACTAACTACTGCTGTTTCGTATTAGGGTCGTTGCACCTCAAAAAGCACAAGAAAGAGGAATGACACCCACCATCTCAGATTGTTCTGAAATAGTTTCTGTTGCTAGAAAGAAATAAGATTAGCATTTCTGCTTTTGTTTAAATATAATTTGATCTCTGAGAAATTAAGCTAATAGATTGCACCCAAATTGGCTCTTTTAATTTATAGGATTCATATAATATTCAATAATTATAGTACCTAACATCCGATTTGGACTAAACGTTTTTTTCTAACAATGAGTAAGTTATGAGGAATCCAAAGAAGTGGTCAAAAGCTAACGGATCCCCACATCCACTTAAATCCCACCCCAACAACAAGTATACAGTGGGGGGGGAAAGCATTTAGTCAGCCACCAATTGTGCAAGTTCTCCCACTTAAAAAGATGAGAGAGGCCTGTAATTTTCATCATAGGTACACGTCAACTATGACAGACAAATAGAGTTTTATTTTTCTCCAGAAAATCACATTTTTAATGAATTTATTTGCAAATTATGGTGGAAAATAAGTATTTGGTCACCTACAAACAAGCAAGATTTCTGGCTCTCACAGACCTGTAACTTCTTCTTTAAGAGGCTCCTCTGTCCTCCACTCGTTACCTGTATTAATGGCACCTGTTTGAACTTGTTATCAGTATAAAAGACACCTGTCCACAACCTCAAACAGTCACACTCCAAACTCCACTATGGCCAAGACCAAAGAGCTGTCAAAGGACACCAGAAACAAAATTGTAGACCTGCACCAGGCTGGGAAGACTGAATCTGCAATAGGTAAGCAGCTTGGTTTGAAGAAATCAACTGTGGGAGCAATTATTAGGAAATGGAAGACATACAAGACCACTGATAATCTCCCTCGATCTGGGGCTCCACGCAAGATCTCACCCCGTGGGGGTCAAAATGATCACAAGAACGGTGAGCAAAAATCCCAGAACCACACGGGGGGACCTAGTGAATGACCTGCAGAGAGCTGGGACCAAAGTCTACCATCAGTAACACACTACGCCGCCAGGGACTCAAATCCTGCAGTGCCAGACGTGTCCCCCTGCTTAAGCCAGTACATGTCCAGGCCCGTCTGAAGTTTGCTAGAGTGCATTTGGATGATCCAGAAGAGGATTGAGAGAATGTCATATGGTCAGATGAAACCAAAATATAACTTTTTGGTAAAAACTCAACTCGTCGTGTTTGGAGGACAAAAAATGCTGAGTTGCATCCAAAGAACACCATACCTACTGTGAAGCATGGGGGTGGAAACATCATGCTTTGGGGCTGTTTTTCTGCAAAGGGACCAGGACGACTGATCCGTGTAAAGGAAAGAATGAATGGGGCCATGTATCGTGAGATTTTGAGTGAAAACCTCCTTCCATCAGCAAGGGCATTGAAGATGAAACGTGGCTGGGTCTTTCAGCATGACAATGATCTCAAACACACCGCCCGGGCAACGAAGGAGTGGCTTCGTAAGAAGCATTAAGGTCCTGGAGTGGCCTAGCCAGTCTCCAGATCTCAACCCCATAGAAAATCTTTGGAGGGAGTTGAAAGTCTGTGTTGCCCAGCGACAGCCCCAAAACATCACTGCTCTAGAGGAGATCTGCATGGAGGAATGGGCCAAAATACCAGCAACAGTGTGTGAAAACCTTGTGAAGACTTACAGAAAACGTTTGACCTGTGTCATTGCCAACAAAGGGTATATAACAAAGTATTGAGAAACTTTTGTTATTGACCAAATACTTATTTTCCACCGTAATTTGCAAATAAATTCATTAAAAATCCTACAATGTGATTTTCTGGAAAAAAAATCTCAATTTGTCTGTCATAGTTCACGTGTACCTATGATGAAAATTACAGGCCTCTCTCATCTTTTTAAGTGGGAGAACTTGCACAATTGGTGGCTGACTAAATACTTTTTTTCCCCACTGTATTGTATCAGTTCTCTATGTTTGACAAGTACTATGGAGCTGCGGCTCAGATTTGTTCATTTATCCTATGTAATGTATTCTCAGTGAATTTGGTGATGTTTTTTTCCCCCGTTCAGAGAAATTAGTAATTGAATACAGCCTGAAATTACAAGGTTCTGACCACTAGATGGTGCTGTTCCTGCTATTAGGATATTATTTTTTAAGCAGTCTATAGACCAAGTATGACAGCAACCCATGCTTTGGTTTCGTTTACCTGGCCACTGTTTCAAATGCTAACTATTTATAGTATGTGTCACAAATCCAATGCAAGTCAATGGTACCTATATTAGCATTTTCAAGCTTCATGTCCAAATCTATATAATAATGTGTTGTCTAACTTTAGATGATTTGGATATGAAGCGTGAAAATGCTAAAATAGGTACCATTGACTTGCATTGTATTTGTGCCACACATGCTAAAAGGGACAGGGAGAAAGCAGCACTGGTGAATACATGTGCAGGTTACAGCATAGGAATAGAATTGCATTCCATGGCCTCATTGACTCGAATGGGGACGTCCCTTCTAGTAATTATATTTATATTGGATACAGTGCCACTACTCTAACATTGCACATTGTGATTTGGGAGATACATTATAAATGTGATGGGGTTTGCAATTTATTTTAATGTATTTCATGGCTATAATCTAGAGTAGTGAATGATGAACATAATTTCAGATACCCTCAGTTCCTTTGTGAAACATAAATAAATCTGTGGTTTGGTTTACTTTACTTGATTTGTGATTATGGGCTCAATATTAAATCAATCACCCCAATTCAAATATGTGGGGGAATACTAGTTGAATGATTTAATTTATCTTGCCATAGCTCTTTCTATGGTGATGTACTGAAATTAGAAGTACATAGGCACCGATTTGTGATTATGGGCTCAGTATATCAAATGAATCATCCTCTGTATTATGTAGGTGTTCCTTACTAGTTGTATGGTTTTGATCTTTGTGCCTCAGCTCTTTCTAGGGTGATGTAGTGGAATGAGAAGCACAGAAGTACTGTAGCTCATTCAGCAAACCCACCAACCGTGTCATTTCACTGCAACAAGGGTTTCATAAGTTGCAAGTTGGTCATTTAAAACACCCTACTCTTTCTTCATAAACATGGAGCTGAGGTTAGAGCCTCTATATTTTTCTGATGCCAAATTGCAACCCACCCCCAGCCCTGAAAAATCCCCAAACCCCTAATTCACACACCCCCACGGACCTCATAAACATAATGAGATATTTTTTAACTACAGGCAGTTCACACCTTTCCACAGTGACCACTGAGGGGGGTCCTTCCCACCTCTAAAGGGAAAAACAGTGGGGCCGCCGGTGGAGAGTCACAGCCATCCCTCTGATAACCTCCCATTCGCCACAGCTGTCTGGACACAAATTGTCTCGGTTGTCTCCCAAGCACCCTCTTGTGCAAACTGACTGCCAGAGTAGCAGAATTGTGGTCAATTCCATTTAATTTAAGATGTGAATCTAAACTGGAAAGAGGTAACAAGTCTATTTTGATTCCAATGTTTGGTCTGGCTAGGGCCATTTCCCTAAAAGGAGAGTCCGTTACCAAATCTGCACAATAGAGTCCCTTCTTGACCCTAATAGGGTTAAACAAGCCAGGACTTCTGGCAGTAGAGATTTAATCTACCTAAATGTGTGTCGTCAGGGCGACTCAATCGACGAGTCAACTGCTGAGTATGTGACGTCCTGAGGGCATTCCCCACCACACAGGCACAGCAGACCTAACACAGAGGTCCGCAGGGCCAATTAGGCCTATCATAACCAAACACACGTACCTTTTTCCACTGACTGACCACACACACACACAGACAGGCTTCTTTATTTAAGCCTCCCATTACCGAACAGGGCAGTAACATCTAGACAGGCCTTCAATGGTTGAGACAGGGTTGTTTCATGGCCCCGGTCACCAGGCTAAGCATGTCCCCATTAACCTTTCAAACAACACACTAATGTTACAGACTGACCACACCAACCTCACAGGCCTGCCCATCACAGGCCTGAAGCGAGAACAGAGAAAGACCCAAAAGCCTTTAAAAAAGTGAATAAATGAATAAAGAACATGGAGTCACATGGAAAGCTTCTCAGACGGAAAACAGCAAACTTTTTCTGCCATCCCACAAAGAGCCCCATTGTCCAACACACAAGGCCATAAAAAGCAGCTAATCGCAGAGCAGAGAACCTGAGTGAAGAATAGCTTGGCAGCCCAAATACACATGCGCAATTTAAACAACGTCCACCCCTCACACAAACTATGATTTATAAGAATCTCACAAAAGTAAAAGAATAGCAACAATGAAAACAATACCAGAAACCTGTTTGATCATATATGGAGAGGGAGACCGTTTAGACACAGAGGTAATATTTATGTTTTAGTAGCTAACAGAGCCCCCAGTGGGTCCAGTGTCAATATTGTATTTGCAGAAACCCTATTTAAGGGGGTAAACTCCAGGAAAGTGACCAACATGAACACGATGACCTCAACCAAAGTTTCTGGTTAGACCGTAAACTCTCCTTCCAGACTCACATTAAGCATTCATCCAAAGTTAAATCTAGAATCGGCTTCCTATTTCGCAACAAAGCCTCCTTCACTCATGCTGCTAAACATGCCCTCGTAAAATGGACTATCCTACCGATCCTTGACTTCGGCGATGTCATTTACAAAATAGCTTCCAACACTCTACTCAGCAAATTGGATGTAGTCTATCACAGTGCCATCCGTTTTGTCACCAAAGCCCCATATACTACCCACCATTGTGACCTGTACGCTCTCGTTGGCTGGCCCTCACTACATATTCGTCGCAAACCCACTGGCTCCAGGTCATCTATAAATAACTTCTAGGCAAATCCCCGCCTTATCTTAGCTCATTGGTCACCATAGCAACACCCACCCGTAGTATGCACTCCAGCAGGTATATCTCACTGGTCATCCCCAAAGCCAACACCTCCTTTGGCCGCCATTCCTTCCAGTTCTCTGCTGCAAATGACTGGAACGAACTGCAAAAATCTCTGACGCTGGAGACACTTATCTCCCTCACTAACTTTAAGCATCAGTTGTCAGAGCAGCTTACCGATCACTGCACCTGTACACAGCCCATCTGTAATTAGCCCACCCAACTACCTCATCCCCATATTGTTATTTACATTGTTATTTGTTTTGCTAATTTGCACCCCAGTATCTCTATTTGCACATCATCTTCTGCACATCTATCACTCCAGTGTTAATACTAAATTGTAATTATTTTGCACTATGGCCTATTTATTGCCTTACCTCCATAACTTACTACATTTGCACACACTGTATATAGATTTTCTATTGTGTTATTGACTGTACGTTTTGTTTATTCCATATGTAACTCTGTGTTGTTGTTTTTATCGCACTGCTTTGCTTTATCTTGGCCAGGTCGCAGTTGTAAATGAGAACTTGTTCTCAACTGGCTTACCTGGTTAAATAAAGGTTAAATAAAAACAATATTAAAAAAATAAAAAAAATCTGGGTACGTCACATCCAAACCATCCATGATCTAATCCAGAACACTACCCCATCTAGACCACATGTGGCAGGGATAGGCCGGGGAACATTATCATCATCATCAGCAGCAGCTAAGGCATCCATGACCAAACATCTCCTTTTGACTGTCTTGTAATGTAATCTGTACAGAACTACACCAAACAGAAAGACAGACAGAAACTATCCTCAGTAATTCAGATCAGCCCACCGAATTCGTGATGCACTGAGTATCTGACAGATTCCTTGAGTATTTAACTTCATCGTAGTTCAAAAGGTCTCTTGATATATCTTCTATTCTCTTCCTCTGACAGACAGATAGGAAAGCCTGCTGTTATTGGGACAGGAGCATGGAAACATATTTGATAAATCTATGAAGCAGACATCGGTGAGTCCAGGCAGACAAGACCCTCGTGGACAGCCTGTCATCTATATTCTGACCTCTGACATCTTAGCAGTCTATCCCCTGATCCCTGTCTGGCACCAAATCAAATCAAATCGTATTTGTCACATGCGCCTAATACAACAGGTGTAGACCTTACAGTGAAATGCTCACTTACAAGCCCTCAACCAACAATGCAGTTTTAAGAAAGAACAAAAAAAAAATACAACAAAAAAAATACAATATAAAATAATACGAAATAAAAGTAAAAAATAATTAAAGAGCAGCAGTAAAAATAACAATAGCGAGGCTATATACAGGGGTTACCGGTACAGAGTCAATGTGCGGGGGCACCGGTTAGTCGAGGTAATATGTACATGTAAGTAGAGTTATTAAAGTTACTATGCATAGTTAATAAACAGTAGCAGCAGCGTAAAAGAGGGGGGGAATGCAAATAGTCTGGGTAGCCATTTGATTAGATGTTCAGGAGTCATATGGCTTGGGGGTAGAAGATGTTTAGAAGCCTCTTGGACCTAGACTTGGCGCTCCGGTACCTCTTGCCATGCGGTAGCAGAGAGAACAGTCTATGACTAGAGTCTTAGAAAATTTTTAGTGCCTTCTTCTGACACTGCCTGGTGTAGAGGTCCTGGATGGCAGGAAGCTTGGCCCCAGTGATGTACTGAGCCGTACGCACTAACTTCTGTAGTGCCTTGCGGTCGGAGGCCGAGCAGTTGCCATACCAGGCAGTGATGCAACCAGTCAGGATGCTCTCGATGGTGCAGCTGTAGAACCTTTTGAGGATCTGAGGACCCATGCCAAATCTTTTCAGTCTCCTTAGGGGGAATAGGTTTCGTCGTGCCCTCTTCACGACTGTCTTGGTGTGCTTGGACCATGTTAGTTTGTTGGTGATGTGGACACCAAGGAACTTGAAGCTCTCAACCTGCTCCACTACAGCCCCGTCGATGAGAATTGGGACGTGCTCAATCCTCTTCTTTTTCCTGTAGTCCACAATCATCTCCTTTGTCTTGATCACGTTGAGGGATAGGTTGTTGTCCTGGCACCACACGGCCAGGTCTCTGACCTCCTCCCTATAGGCTGTCTCGTCGTAGTCGGTGATCAGGCCTACCACTGTTGTGTCATCGGCAAACTTAATGATGGTGTTGGAGTCGTCCCTGGCCATGCAGTCATGAGTGAACAGGGAGTACAGGAGGGGACTGAGCACGCACCCCTGAGAGGCCCCCGTTTTGAGGATCAGCGTGGCGGATGTGTTGTTACCTACCCTTACCCGTCAGAAAGTCCAGGATCCAGTTACAGAGGGAGGTGTTTAGTCCCAGGGACCTTAGCTTAGTGATGAGCTTTGAGGGCACTATGGTGTTGAACGCTGAGCTGTAGTCAATGAATAGCATTCTCATATAGGTGTTCCTTTTGTACAGGTGTGAAATGGCAGTTTGGAGCGCTATAGAGATTGCATCTTCTGTGGATCTGTTGGGTCGGTATGCAAATTGGAGTGGGTCTAGGGTTTCTGGGATAATGGTGTTGATGTGAGCCATGACCAGCCTTTCAAAGCACTTCATGGCTACAGACGTGAGTGCTACGGGTCGGTAGTCATTTAGGCAGGTTACCTTAGTGTTCTTGGGCACAGGGTCTATGGTGGTCTGCTTGAAACATGTTGGTATTACAGACTCAGACAGGGAGAGGTTGAAAATGTCAGTGAATACACTTGCCAGTTGGTAAGCGCATGTTAGGAGTACACATCCTGGTAATCCGTCTGGCCCTGCGGCCTTGTGAATGTTGACCTGTTTAAAGGTCTTACTCACATCGCCTATGGAGAGCGTGATCACACAGTCGTCCGGAACAGATGATGCTCTCGTGCATGTTTCAGTGTTACTTGCCTTCGAAGCGAGCGTAGAAGTAATTTAGCTCGTCTGGTAGTCTCGTGTCACTGGGCAGCTCGCGGCTGTGCTTCCCTTTGTAGTCTGTAATAGTTTGCAAGCCCTGCCACATCAGACGAGCGTCGGAGCCGGTGTAGTACGATTCGATCTTAGTCCTGTATTGACGCTTTGCCTGTTTGATGGTTCGTCGGAGGGCATAGTGGGATTTCTTATAAGCTTCCGGGTTAGAGTCCCGCTCCTTGAAAGCGGCAGCTCTACCCTTTAGCTCAGTGCGGATGTTGCCTGTAATCCATGGCTTCTGGTTGGGGTATGTACGTACAGTCACTGTGGGGATGACATCATCGATGCACTTATTGATGAAGCCAGTGACTGATGTGGTGTACTCCTCAATGCCAACGGAAGAATCCCGGAACATATTCCAGTCTGTGCTAGAAAAACAGTTCTTAGCATCTGCTTCATCTGACCACTTTTTTATTGACCGAGTCACTGGTGCTTCCTGATTTAGTTTTTGCTTATAAGTAGGAATCAGGAGGATAGAATTATGGTCAGATTTGCCAAATGGAGGGCGAGGGAGAGCTTTGTACACGTCTCTGTGTGTGGAGCAAAGGTGGTCTAGAGTTTTTTCCCCTCTGGTTGAACATTTAACATGCTGGTAGAAATGAGGTAAAACGGATTTAAGTTTCCCTGCATTAAAGTCCCCGGCCACTAGGAGCACCGCCTCTGGATGAGCGTTTTCCTGCTTGCTTATGGCCGTATACAGTTCATTGAGTGCGGTCTTAGTGCCAACATTGGTTTGTGGTGGTAAATAGACAGCCATGAAGAATATAGATGAAAACTCTCTTGGTAGATAGTGTGGTCTACAGCTTATCATCAGATACTCTACCTCAGGCGAGCAAAACCTTGAGACTTCCTTAGATATTGTGCACCAGCTGTTGTTTACAAATATACATAGACTGCCACCCCTTGTCTTACCAGAGGCTGCTGTTCTATCCTGCCGATACAGTGTTTAACCCGCCAGCTGTATGTTATTCATGTCTTCGTTCAGCCACGACTCGGTGAAACATAAGATATTACAGTTTTTAATGTCCCATTGGTAGGATATACGTGCTTGTAGTTTGTCCACTTTATTATCAAGCGATTGTAAATTGGCCAATAGTATCGATGGCAAAGGCAGATTAGCCACTTGTCGCCGACTCCATACCAGGCACTCCGATCTCCTTCCGCGATATCTCCTTTTCATTATACTGCGAATTATGTGGATGAGGGACGTGTCGGGTGTCTGGAGCAAATCCCTCTCGTCCGACTCATTAAATAAAAATGATTTGTCGAGTTCAAGGTGAGTAATCGCTGTTCTGATGTCCAGAGCTCTTCCCTAGTTCTCTTGAGAAAAAAAACACAAAATAGTATGGTTTGTTAAGAGTCCATAAAACGGCAGCCATTTCACAGAGACAGGGAAGGAGGAATGTGCTTCTGCTGTTGGATGGATGGAGAGGAGAGGTATTAGGCAGTCTTCTTCTCAGCATGGTGGATCTGGCCCGGCACTGAGGCCTCGCTGAGATTCATATCACGTTAGGTTGAGGAGCAGACCTATCCTTACAAGGCCCCACACTGTGCTGCCTCTCTCTCTCTCTAGACTACTAACACACACACACACACACACACAGCGCTACTTCTCCCTAGTCCACACACACACACACACACACACACACACAGGACCATACATAATGTCTCGACTGTGTCTAACTGACAAGGGCCCTCACACACAGTTCATAGACCCTCAGGCGGTCTACCACAGTGGTGTCAGCGCATGGCTTGTGTCCTCGCTGTCTGCTAGCTAACTTCATTCTATTAGACCAGGCCAGGGGGCATGACAGGAATCAGACACACATACACACTTATGGAGCCATGCTATCAGTAAGGTTGAAAGTCTGTCAATGTGTAATAGGATGAGAGAGATGAATGTGTGAGAAGGTTCTGTCTTGCTCTTTCTTACTTTTGTGTGTCTCTGTAGGCCTATGCTGCTGTTCAGGCTCGGAAAAATAAAACACACACAGACAGAAAGAGAGAACACCCTCCCCGTCCCGGCCAGACTGACCTCACCCCTGTATTACAGCTACTCTCCTACTCCCCCGTGTCGCCATAATGTGGTCGATAGTCTGATAACTGAGAAGAACACGAGTGATAACTGGAAACTTTTATGTTTCTGATGTGTCTGTTTCCTGTTGGTTTATGATCTTGACGTGTGAAGTTGTCGCAAACAACGAATGTGAAATGTGGACGAATTAGATTGATTTGGACCACTGGTTGCTAAATTTTACTCTGCCTTCATTCTGTGTTTGGTTTGGCTACATATTTGGTAGTAGCATCAGCATCCACATTCAAATAAAATTGTATTTGTCACGTGCTTCGTAAACAACAGGTGTAGACTAACAGTTACATGCTTACTTACGGGCCCATCCCAATAATGCAGAGAGAAAAATATATAAATAATTGAAAAATTAAAAGATAGCAAGGAGTAAATACACAATGAATAATGATAACTTGGCTATATACACACACAAGTACAACATTGAGTGTGTGGTAGATGCTAAATGCAGTGTCACCTCATGCAGCATCCATCTTCTAGAACACAGTACACATGTTCTAGAATCTTAAACCCATTGTCTCTTCTCTCCTCCCCTTACCATGATGTCTCAGCTGTTAAAAGTTAAGATGAAGTCATCGACGGGAGAGATGACTGCTGTTCATACTGTTGCTGTGACTTCACACTACATACATGAGACAGAAGGGGCCTGGGCAGACAGGGGTTAAAGACCCTGCAGAATGACATCAGACCAGAAGAGGGGGAGGAAGGTGGAAGGAGGTAGAGGAGGTAGATGGGCTTTAACACACTCTCCTCTGACTCAGTGTCTGCTAGCATCACGTCCTAAATCATACAGCTTTGCTAAACCTAGAGCCCCTGCTTGCCAGGAAAATATAGACCAATGGCAGCAGCCAGCAGCCCCTTGAAGGTGTGAGGGGGGGGAATCCCACCCTGTCTGTGTCTGAACTGGAGTCAAGAGAACTAGGGAAGTGGGGAGGAGAAACACTGGGAAACTGGAGTCAAGAGAACTAGGGAAAGTGGGGAGGAGAAACACTGGGAAACTGGAGTCAAGAGAACTAGGGAAGTGGGGAGGAGAAACACTGGGAAACTGGAGTCAAGAGAACTAGGGAAGTGGGGAGGAGAAACACTGGGAAACTGGAGTCACTGGCGACCCACTCGGCACAAAGCCCCTCTCCTAAACCCCTAGGTGGCTCTGGCAGGCGAGACAGTGCTGGGCAGACAGACACAAACACAGTCAGCCAGGACATCTGACTGTGTCTGTCCCCGGCAGCCCAGGCTACCATCACTTTGGTTAATGATTATTGCAATTACAGGGCAGATAGCTAGGTCCAGGCTGATTCGCTGACACTGCATACTGATGAGTGGTGGTGTTCTGACACTAACAGCCCCTGGACAGCAGTGACCGTCTGGGTGCCTTCCATCATCAACTATGTCTGTCTTCAGACTATCTATCAATCTAGCCTTACCACATTTCGGCTGTGCTGCTCCAGTTGTCTGTAAGTACCTGCAATAAGTGTGACATGGACTAAGTTTTAAACTCTTCTTAAAGAGATTATCCGGTACTTTTGTATACTTTTTAGCCAGTATCTCTGAAAGTAGCGCTCACAAGTCAAATGTGGTCCCAGAAAATTGCCTACTACATCACATATGTGCAGATATATGCACCACGTCATTGCTCTCACTCTCACTCAGCTGTGTGTGCATCTTACTAGCTGTCACTCAAAAGGCGAGGGGCTGAAGCTCATTGGTTAGACCTCGAATTGCTAGGGGTTGGCCCACATGGGGGAAAATGTAGGGAAAATGGCACAGCACAGCTTCCAGAAAAACAGCTGCTTTCAAACTAGGGATTTCGTGGCTAATTGAGGTAAGACAGTAATTCTGCTCATAGATTATGCATGTATGAACTACACATTGATACATCCAGCCCAACGCAGGAGGTTTCAAAAACACTTAGTAGTCGCCAAAGTTCCGGAGCATGTCTTTAATTAGTGATCTCAGCAGAACTATAGACCGCCAATTCACAGTAACAGAATTACGCTGAGACTTTAAAGTTTAACAAAAGTTTAACAGAAGTTTAACAAAAGCATACAACTCTATGCACAAGGACTACTTTTAACAACTTACACAGCACCTTTTACAAAAACACATTTACTGGAAGAACTGTGCAGATGCAAAGTTCGGTAACAATTTTATAAAATCTCCCTGTTTTTAATGTGGCAACGTTTTCTAAAAACTCTAAAATATCTGCTCAGAATGAAGATTCAACGATGTCTGCAGAAAGAATGGGGTGTTAGCTATGATATGACACATTGACACCCGGTAACGGAATTGCGGTAAAGGAATTGCAATATGGGTCCCTGATATCGCAGTGCTAGCTGTGCCACTAGAGATCCTGGTTCGAATCCAGGCTCTGTCGTAGCTGACCGCGACCGGGAGACCCATGGGGCGGCGCATAATTGGCCCTGCGTCGTCCAGGGTAGGGGAGGGATGGCCGGCAGGGATGTAGCTCAGTTGGTAGAGCATGGCGTTTGCAACGCCAGGGTTGTGGGTTCAATTCCCACGGGTGGCCAGTATGAAAAATAAAATAATGTATGCACTCACTAACTGTAAGTCGCTCTGGATAAGAGCGTCTGCTAAATGACTAAAATGTAAAAATCTAAAAAATATATGTACTACACAGAAATGCATAATAATTATGGATATCAATGTCATTCTCCTGATGGTGATGTATCCTAAATATGTATACAAAGGTATACATATGCAATATTCTCCTTTGCATATTTGGGTATTATTCTACACAGTGGCTATTATTTTAATGAGCTCTGCCCCAAAACAAGACCAAATCTGGTTGGTCTGAACCAACCATAGACGTCTATGTTTCACAAGTTTGGACATCAAAGTCAGCACATTAGAGCTCTGTAGAGTACAGTACAGTACATAACAGTTCAGTACCGTATAGTACAGTAAAGTAGAGTATAGTTCAGTACACTAGAGTACATTATAGTGTACTCGACTGTAGTGTGCTCTACTGTGTACTGTACTGAACTCTACTTTCTTTACTGTAATGAACTCCACTGTACTGAACTATACTATACTTTTCTTTACTGTACTCTACTGTATTGTGTTGTACTGTACTGTGCTTTCCAAACTTGGGAACCCAACTGTGGTTTGTGACTACTATGCTTTCCTATTGTAGCCAATTCAATTGCAAAAATGTTGTTACCAATTTTTTTCTGACTTTCTGAATTTTCTGAATTTCAAGTTTTAATCACTTAATAATTGATTTAAAAAAATTAAGATCAGTAAAAACACTTTAATTGATATGTCTACCTTTACTTGTTACTTCTGTGAACTTTCATTATCCTCCCTAGTGAGGGAGAGAATTTAGAAAATATCTTAAAGATATGTGGGTTTTTGGTTACAGAATTTCAAAGCACAAGGCAATGTTTCTCTTAAACTTAGAAGGCAGAACATTTTCTCTGAAACTAAATATATAAGTGTTGATATTAGTTGGCAGAGGTCTTTACTTCAACATTGTGTTTTGATGTTTTATTTTATTTAACTAGGCAGGTCAGTTAAGAACAAATTCTTATTTACAATGACGGCCTACACCGGCCAAACCCGGACGACGCTGGGCCAATTGTGCGCCGCCCTATGGGACTCCCAATCACGGCCAGTTGTGATATAGCCTGGAATCGAACCAGGGGGTCTGTAGTGACGCCTCAAGCACTTTCAGCTGCGCCACTCGGGATCCCATTTTCTAATACCTTTTAAGACTTTTGCTGGTAGATGTTTTCTAAGACCCCTTTTCCATCTGTTTGACCAGAAATCAAAGCCTTTGCTTATTCATAATTTTTAGGATGGAAAATGGTTGAAAAATGTATAAATGCCTTAATTTCAAAAAATATATATAGAGTCTTAGCTTTCATTTTACACCCAATTTGACATGCTCCTATGAACTTCATGTTGGTGCTCATGGGTCCTTTTACATGGAAATGACATGACAGGACTGATGTGATGGAGACTGCATGACAGGACGCAGAGATAAAAGTCACAGCTTGTTTGTGACACAGAGGTCACATTCCCATAATGCCAAGCAGCATCACACTAAATTGCACAGGAGGATTTCATCCAGACCAATAAGTCTGTTATGGAGGAAGAGGTGGATGGTGATCACATCAAAAGAACAGAATTAGGATAAAGCTGCTTCTAATAGGTTATTCATTTGGCATTTAGAGCCAATGAGAGATAAGGGGTCAGAATGAAATCAAATTTTGGGACAATGATATTACAGTTTAAAGACCATTATTTCAAAAGGGTTTCCAAATATGGCACAAATGTAATCATAGAGTTTGATCACCGCTTGATCTTGTATGATAAATCATCTGTGATCATATTATGGTATCTAATTTATAGAGACACAGGCATTCCAACTAAAGGCCCCAGGCTCTCCTGTTTTGGCAAACACACATTTTGGAGGTAATTTGCTTACATAAGGCTACTAATAAACTATAATAGTTTGATCCATGATATTCTGAATTCAATTACATGATGTTTATAAAGAGAAAAGTGGAAGAATTTTCACTGTCTGCCCCACACCAGAGAGGAAAATTGGCCTGTTAAACAAATTGTTCAGTTTTACCTGCCCATTGGTAAAGGGGCTGACATGATTTTGAGTCGCTGAGATGAACTAAAAGGGAAGTCTCCCGAGTGGCAGTGGTCTAAGGCACAGCATCTCAGTGCTAGCTGTGCCACTAGAGATCCTGGTTCGAATCTAGGCTCTGTCGTAGCCGGCCGCGACCGGGAGACCCATGGGGCGGCGCACAATTGTCCCAGCGTCGTCCCGGGTAGGGGAGGGAATGGCTGGCAGGGATGTAGCTCAGTTGGTAGTCGTTTGCAACGCCAGGGTTGTGGGTTTGATTCCCATGGGGGTCAGTATGAAAAATATATATATTAAAAAATTACACGTGCGCGCGCTGTGTGCGTAAAAGCCGAAGTCTCAATGAGGTATGATAACGAGTAAATCTTAGCAATATATTGTTGTTACAATTAAGCTGTTCTTTACTACCACCGACATAAAGGAAATAATATGGCCAACACACAAATGACTGAAACACTTTTTCCAATAGGAAAGATTACGTTTGGTATGGTGGGTGGCACTGTCCATTCTACCATAGAGTGGTCACTGATCAAGTCATTTTATGAGGGTAACCTTTTTCCAGTGCATTGTGCGCGTGCAAGAACGATGGATGGATTTGTAACCAAAACCAAAATCTAATTCCATATGTGCATTTACCTGATGTAATAGCTGATTTATTAAATGTATGCTATGCCAAAAGATTCGGTTGATACTCACGGTAACTCGTGAATAAACCCTCTAAACTCCTTGGCCAATATTTGCCACTTGGAGCATATAATAAAAAATTACCGACAACTGCCTAATTTGCCTCACCTTGTTCGTAGTAACTTGCTAAATGACTTCCAGGATTTAAATTCAATTAAAATAAAACTCACCTTGAAGAATTGGTCAAGTAAAATTCCACGGAATATCCAAAGTAGCTCCCATTAGGTCCGCTGTAGACAGCGGGGTTCTCCACATCCAAGTTGAATGCAGCACACAACCGTAGCAGAATTATTAGACAAACCCCAATGCAGAATAATGGGTAGTTAACTTTTCCCGGTATCTTCGAACGGTATCTATTGGAACACATTCTATTTCTCAATTAATCCACTAAGATGTTATTTGTTGTAATCAACACCTGAGTTGCTCTTGTGTTTTTAGATCAGTAGAGCTTGTGGAGTGGTTGTTCTATTTCGTGGTTGTTCTATTTCTCTAAACTGCATGCCTTGAAACTCAAACTCGCTGTATCTCTCCTAAATGCTCAGTCAACTTCTTCCCTCAGCTCGCTCTCCCTCGCTACGCTCGCTCCTCTATCCTAATTGAGGGGATATTGAAAGGAGGGAGTTCCTCGACTCGTGACCAACTTTTGAAGAGGTGGGGCTCTTAATTCACAAAAACACAGACAGAAGACCAAATTGTAATGTCTATCTAGAGTGGGCTACACTCAGAACTGAGTCATCTGTATGATACTGAAATCTTCCCGAACTGTCTGGAGAAATCTTCTCGAACTGTCTGGAGAAATCTTCCCGAACTGCGTATTCTGATGATTTTATCCTCTCCATGGCGTGCAGCCACCATTTACGTTCAATCATTTAGAATGGGGAGAGTTAGGTCTATCTGCCTGATAAACATGACATGGTTGTCTCTCTGCAACCTTTTCTACCTGGGTGATGCTGACCAACAGAGATCTAACAAAGATAACCAGACCCAGTATATTATTAACTTGGTGGTCAATTGATACAGAGTAACAACAACGGTTTTTATCATCCTATTATCTCAACTCTCAATGACCTTTTCTACCTAGGGTTGTAACGAGGTATTCCTCCTGGTTGGAATAGAGTGAGGAGGGTGGTTATTTACCAATATTATTTTCTTGAGGAAGGTTACACAGGAATGTGATGATCATCAGTAGATTTAGAGGTTTGGGGTGATATAGTGGTTAAATAATTATAATTAATCAGACATTCTGGAAAATACAATTTATGTTGTGAATTCTAACAACCATCTCCATCTTGCCCATATGCAGCCATATGCTACAGTATGCATGAGTAGGCAAGTGTCACACAAGTCTGGGCTGCATATGTGTTTTCTATTAGTTGAATAGTGCATCATAAGATCTGATTCATGTAGGTGATGCATTCTGTCCTTCATCTCACACAGCATGAGGTTTTTTATCCCAGGGTGTGGGAACTAACTGGGAACATTTCCTATTTCTGTTTCTGAGTCACACCAATAGAGACCCACGCAGTTGGAAAGTGGTTAAGCTGCAAGTCAGAAGCAACCACCTCACTGAAATGAGATGTTTAATAAAGCCACTCGCCCGGCTGGAATTAGTATCTGTTGGTTTAGCTGATTCACCCAGCTAAAGGGGATTGGGACTGAGAGGTCACATTTAGCTGGGTGGCACTAAGGACTGTCAACTCAAGGCTCACTCCTATTTAGAACTACACTGTCAGATGCAATGGTTTTAATACTCTAACTCTTTAGAATCAAAATGGGTTCAATGGATGGCTTCATATTGAACATCAAAAAGGTTCAATAGAGAACCACAAAGCACTCTTACTTTTAGTTCTATAGTATAGTCTTTATGCCGAGTGGGAAGGGGGTCCAGTCCAGTCATAGAGTTGCTGGGATAAAAATGGGGATTCACAGCTGTTGGGGGCAACGTGCCGGTTCACAGCTCCAATGCTGGAGCTAGTGCTCCCATTCATCACTCTCTCCCGCTCCCTTTTTAGACCCACATGATGAGCTAACAGATGGATGAAAGTGAAACAGTCTGTTTATGACAAGGGTTTACAGTTTCTACCCAGATCATATCACCATCCAATGATTACCAATTCTATTTCCGATCCCAAGATTATATACTTTCCAATGGCACAGCGATTTTCCATACACTCCATCACTCTCCTTCTTGGTCAAATAGCCATGCTGGTTAAGTGTGCCTTGAATTCTAAATAAATCACAGACAGTGTCACCAGCAAAGCACCCCCACACCATCAAACCTCCTCCTCCATGCTTCACGGTGGGAACCATACATGCGGAGATCATCCTACTCTGCGTCTCACAAATACACGGCGGTTGGAACCAAAAATCTCAAATTTGGACTCATCAGACCAAAGGACAGATTTCCACCGGTCTAATGTCCATTGCTCGTGTTTCTTGGCCCAAGCAAGTCTCTTCTTATTATTGGTGTCCTTTAGTAGTGATTTCTTTGCAGCAATTCGACCATGAAGGCCTGATTCACGCAGTCTCCTCTGAACAGTTGATGTTGAGATGTGTCTGTTACTTGAACTTTGTGAAGCATTTATTTGGGCTGCAGTTTCTGAGGCTGGTAACTCTAATGAACTTATCCTCTGCAGCAGAGGTAACTCTGGGTCTTCCTTTCCTGTGGCGTTCCTCATGAGAGCCAGTTTCATCATAGCGCTTGATGGTTTTTGCAACTGCACTTGAAGAAACTTTCAAAGTTCTTGAAATTTTTCCGGATTGACTGACCTTCATGTCTTAAAATAATGATGGACTGTCGTTTCTCTTTGCTTATTTGAGTTTTTCTTGCCATAATATGGACTTGGTCTTTTACCAAATAGGGCTATTTTCTGTATAATCTACCTTCTCACAACACAACTGATTGGCTCAAACACATTAAGAAGGAAAGAAATTCCACAAATTAACAAGGCACACCTGTTAATTGAAATGCATTCCAGGTGACTAGCTCATGAAGCTGGTTGAGAGAATGCCAAGAGTGTGCAAAGCTGTCATCAAGGCAAAGGGTGGCTACTTTGAAGAATCTCAAATATAAAATATTTATTTTCAAACCATTGCAAATTGTCTACTGACATGTTAACACTGACGGGTCTATTTGCGACCTCAATATGCTTGTACGGACAGGCCTTAAAGGATAAAAAATATGTAAGTCCATGGTTGATACAGTCCCAAAATGTTTTGCATGTTAGCAGTCAAGTTTCCAAGATATTGGACTTTCAAGAAACAAAGTGTCACTTGCCACATCATCATGATGACTTGTTTTGTGATTATTGTGGTAGACAGACAGGCATGCACAGACCCAGTCATATCTCCCTGACAAAGCAGGGTCAAAAGTTTGAGGTCAGACAGACGAGAGAGGTAAAGGAATACATAAGGGATAGATAAGACAGCTGTGTGCTACTAGTCAGTTATTAGTATGGCTGATTGTTCCACCTAGCACTCTGAATTGTTGACCTGTTGCATCAGACTGGTCTCATAGACTAGATGTAACATAATAAACGAAAATCCGGGACGCTCAAATTAGTATAATATGTTTACACGTTTGGTATGGTTAAATAAGATAGAAGGTTACTTAAAGCAAAAACGAAAGGAGATTGGTTGGTTGGTTGGTTGGTTGGTCGGGGTGGATGGGTGGGCGTATAACGCAAACGTCTAGCAACCCAAAGGTTGCGTGTTCGAATCTCATCATGGACAACTTTAGCATTTTAGCTAATTAGCAACTTTGCAAACTGCTTACTACTTTTTAGCTACTTTGTAACTACTTAGCATGTTAGCTAACCCTTCCCATAACCTAACCTTAACCCTTCCCCTAACCCTAACCTTAACCCTTCAACCTAACGCCTGACCTTAACCCTAACCCTAACCGTAGCCCCTAACCCCTAGAGCTAGCTAATGATAGCGTTAGCCAACTAGCTAGCATTAGCCACAAAAAAAGTAAAATTCGTAACATATCATGCATTTGCAAATTCGTTGTAATTCGTAACATGCAAACGAAATCGATGATGGACATCCACAAGTTAATACATACCATACGAAATGTAACATATCATACTAAATGGAGTGTCTTGGATTTACGTAAAGAATAATACGAAATCGTCTTGGACCACGTTGGTTGCATATCTCACTGACCCGGGAAAAAATGCTTACTGTCTTAAACACAATTTTCCGGATGTTGCATACCACATTCAGCCAATCAGGTTGCAGCAGTCTGTTGTTTACCCCTGGCTGAACACAACATGCAACATCAGGAAGTAGCATTAGCCACTCATGGTGGTGGAAAATTGTGTTTTATTAAGATAGGTTGCATATTAAAAAAAATAAAAAATTAAGCCAGCGGGCCATTAAATTGAGTTATGGAGGAAATCGATGCCTTTGTAGCCTGAATGAAGGATGTTTTATGGACGACCCGGTCGCAGAGGGACACAAGTGTGTAGCCGGCTGGGCACATTAAAGTCGGACGCAGATGACAAACAACGTAAAATAAATAATAGTGCCATTTGGCGGCCGGTTGGGCTAACTTTACATTAAGCTGCTCTAAAACCTGTGTAGTAACACTGTAATTACACTAGTAACAACAATGTATTAACATGTTGGAATATAGACTGTTCGTTATGTTATTAAGTAATAACAAAACACTAAACTCTAACACCATGTAATTGCACAGCAAGTCCTATATAATTACTGTAGTAATTACAGCGTTACTACACAGGTATAAGCACAACTTTAATACATTTTGGAGTTCAGCTTAGAACTCAGCCATTTTAGTACAGTGATTCTTATCTTGTAAATAAATGTACTACTTCAAAAGCTCTCCGAACAGGAAGGGAATATAACTTTGGTACTGTAGAGCTAATATGAAGCTAAAACAACTGGAAAAGATTAGGTAATGCAGTTGGATTTAGGTCAAGGTTTTTTTGTCTCACATGTTGCTTTCCAGGAGTGCTGTCATTTCAACCAGAGGGTCATGTTCAATAAGCTAGATCTTTTAAAGGCCAACAGAGAACAGGGGAGAGAGGATTGAAAATTCACAATACTTTATCTATATTCTGACTCTCTGGGGGAGTCAGCCCATCCAGATGGAACTGAAAATGCACTGTTCTGTTCTTTTCCATGCTGACTTGAGAGGACGCAACTGAACAGTGTTTTGTTTTCCATATTTTTCTCCATGTATTTGCCTGGAATTCTCTCATCATGAAAGATTTCTCACAAAAAAAGGGGTGCGGCTATCCCCATGCCTCTGCTGTAACATCACCACCATGTTGTTGTGGCAACAGATTAGGAGCGCAACAAAACACTTCACTTCACAGTACTCCAAACAGCTTGGCCACTCTTATAAATATAGACCACACACACAGACACACACACACACGCATGCACACACACACACACTTTCTCTTACAAGCAACTGGACACGTGTCTTTCTGTACAGTCGGGCAAAGTATTAATAGCAACACCAAATCAAATCAAATGTTATTGGTCACATACACATGTTTAGCAGATGTTATTGCTGGTGTAGCGAAATGCTTGTGCTTCTAGCTCCGACAGTGCAGTAATATCTAACAAGCAATATCTAACATTTTCACAACATATACCCAATACACACAAATCTAAGTAAGGAATGGAATTAAGAAAAATACAGTTGAAGTCGGAAGTTTACATACACCTTAGCCAAATACATTTAAACTCAGTTTTTCACAATTCCTGACATTTAATCCTAGTAAAAATTCCCTGTCTTAGGTCAGTTAGGATCACCACTTTATTTTAAGAATGTGAAATGTCAGAATAATAGTAGAGAGAATGATTTATTTCAGCTTTTATTTCTTTCATCACATTCCCAGTGGATCAGAAGTTTACATACACTCAATTAGTATTTGGTAGCATTGCCTTTAAATTGTTTAACTTGGGTCAAACGTTTCGGGTAGCCTTCCACAAGCTTCCCACAATAAGTTGGGTGAATTTTGGCCCATTCCTCCTGACAGAGCTGGTGTAACTGAGTCAGGTTTGTAGGCCTCATTGCTCGTACACGCTTTTTCAGTTCTGCCCACAAATCTTCTATACGATTGAGGTCAGGGCTTTGTGATGGCCACTCCAATACCTTGACTTTGTTGTCCTTAAGCCATTTTGCCACAACTTTGGAAGTATGCTTGGGGTCATTGTCCATTTGGAAGACCCATTTGCGACCAAGCTTTAACTTCCTGACTGATGTCTTGAGATGTTGCTTCAATATATCCACATAATTTTCCTTCCTCATGATGCAATCTATTTTATGAAATGCACCAGTCCCTCCTGCAGCAAAGCACACCCACAGCATGATGCTGCCACCCTCGTGCTTCACGGTTGGGATGGTGTTCTTCGGCTTGCAAGCTACCCCCTTTTACCACCAAACATAACAATGGTCATTATGGCCAAACAGTTCTATTTTTGTTTAATCAGACCAGAGAACATTTCTCCAAAAAGTACGATCTTTGTCTCCATGTGCAGTTGCAAACCGTAGTCTGGCTTTTTTATGGCGGTTTTGGAGCAGTGGCTTCTTCCTTGCTGAGCGGCCTTTCAGGTTATGTCAATATAGGACTCATTTTACTGTGGCTATAGATACTTTTGTACCGGTTTCCTCCAGCATCTTCACAAGGTCCTTTGCTGTTGTTCTGGGATTGATTTGCACTTTTCGCACCAAAGTACGTTCATCTCTAGGAGACAGAACGCGTCTCCTTCCTGAGCGGTATGACGGCTGCCTGGTCCCATGGTGTTTATACTTGCGTACTATTGTTTGTACAGATGAACGCGGTACCTTCAGGCATTTGGAAATTGCTCCCAAGGATGAACCAGACTTGTGGAGGTCTACAATTTTTTTTCTGAGGTCTTGGCTGATTTCTTTTGATTTTCCCATGATGTCAAGCAAAGAGGCACTGAGTTTGAAGGTAGGCCTTGAAATACATCCACAGGTACACCTCCAATTGACTCAAATTATGTCAATTAGCCTATCAGAAGCTTCTAAAGCCATGACATCATTTCCCAGAATTTTCCAAGCTGTTTAAAGGCACAGTCAACTTAGTGTATGTAAACTTCTGACCCACTGGAATTGTGATACAGTGAATTATAAGTGAAATAATCTGTCTGTAAACAATTGTTGGAAAAATTACTTGTGTCATGCACAAAGTAGATGTCCTAACCGACTTGCCAAAACTATAGTTTGTTAACAAGACATTTGTGGAGTGGTTGAAAAACGAGTTTCAATGACTACCTAAGTGTATGTAAACTTCCGACTTCAACTGTACACATATGGACAAGCAATGTCAGAGCGGCATGGCCTAAGATACAGTAGAATAGTATAGAATACAGTATATACATGAGATGAGTAATGCAAGATATGTAAACATTATTGTGACTAGTGTTCCATTTCTTAAAGTGGAGCTGTGGTCGGGAGAGGTTGTGTTTTCTCTAAGCAGGAGGTAAGCTTGGCTTCTTTTATGGTGTTGAGTAAAGCTTAAACCATGTATTTAGATCGTAGGTAGGTAGTTGTAGTTAGGTATTGTAGGTAGTTTATTTAGGTAGTTATTTAGGTAGTTATTGTAGGTTTCCGTAGGTAATTATTGTAGGTAAGTATTGTTTACGGCGGAGCCCGGCGAAGCACGAGGCTAGCTAGCTAGCGGGTAGCTACCGGTAACGTTTAGCAACGGCGGAGAGTTGTTTCCAATGTTAATGTGCCAGCTAGCCAACGTTTAATTTTTGCTGCGTTATGAAAGGAACTAGACACGGACACGAATTATCTGTTTAGTGTGTTAACACACTACTGGTAGTTTGTTGTAACCAAGTATTGGTGCTAAACTGTGTGTTATTGGATGCTAGCATGCTAGTTAGCTATGGCGTCATAGTTAGGCATCGTGGGCTGTTGTGGGTAGTTACTGTAGGTTAGCATTGTTTTTCGGCAGTGCCGGGCGTAGCGCGAAGGTAGCTAGCTAGCCGTTCTTCAAACAAAGTCAACACAGTAGCCATTGCTAGCTAGCCAACACGACCAGCTAACTGTACTGTAGTAGCTAAATACAATATACTTCTGCTAGCTAGCCAACGTCTAATTATTGCTGCGTTATGAAAGGAACTAGACACGGACACGAATGATCTGTTTAGTGTGTTAACACACTATTGGTAGTTTGTTGTAACCAAGTATTGGTGCTAAACTGTGTGTTATTGGATGCTAGCATGCTAGTTAGCTATGGTGTCATAGCTAGTCATCGTGGGCTGTTGTGGGTAGTTACTGTAGGTTGGCATTGCCTTCGGCGGTGCCGGGTATAGCACGAAGCTAGCTAGCTAGCCGTTTTTCGAACAGAGTCAACACAGTAGCCATTGTGTGCTGTACTGTGGCAGCTAAATACAATATATTTGTGCTAAGCTAGCCATCGTTTAATTATTGCTGCGTTATGAAAGGAACTAGACACGGACACGAATTATCTGCTTAGTGTGTTAACACACTATTGGTGGTTTGTTGTGACCAAGTGTTGGTGCTAAACTGTGTGTTATTGGATTCTAGCATGCTAGTTAGCTATGGTGTCATAGTTAGCTAGCTGAATAAAGTGGGTTGAGTCTATTCCTTTAAACATTGGACCGCTGTGGTTCACAACAATTCTGATTTCTAAAGGTGGAAGTTGGGAGAGTTTTTGTTCGGGTGGTTCAGTGAAACAATTATAGTTTCTGAGGTGGAAGTTTTGGTGAGGGAGGCCCTGCTCTCTCCTCTCCCAGATGTTTAGTTCATTTCATTCCGATCTCCTCTGCATTATTGTAGCCATTTGCTACAGCCTGTCAACTATGCCTCTGCCTATCCCTGTTCTCTCCTCTCTGCACAGGCTACACAAACGCCTCACACCGCGTGGCTGCTGCCTCTCTAACCTGGTGGTCCCTGCACGCACCCCACACCTGGAGTTCCAGGTCTCAGGCAGCCTCTGGAACTGCCGTTCTGCTGCCAACAAAGCTGACTTCATCCCCGCCTATGCTAACCTCCAGTCCCTCGACTTCCTGGCGCTGACGGAAACATGGATTACCACTGAAAACACTGCTACTCCTACTGCTCTCTCCTCGTCTGACCATGTGTTCTCGCATACCCCGAGAGCATCTGGTCAGAGGGGTGGTGGCACAGGAATCCTCATCTCTCCCAAGTGGACATTCTCAATTTTTCCCCTAACCCACCTGTCTATCTCCTCATTTGAATTCCATGCTGTCACAGTCACTAGCCCATTTAAGCTTAATATCCTTGTCATCTATCGCCCTCCAGGTTCCCTTGGAGAGTTCATCAATGAGCTTGACGCCTTGATAAGTTCCTTTCCTGAGGATGGCTCACCCCTCACAGTTTTGGGGGATTTCAACCTCCCTATGTCCACATTTGACTCATTTCTCTCTGCCTCCTTCTTTCCACTCCTCTCCTCTTTTGACCTCACCCTCTCACCGTCCCCCCTACTCACAAGGCAGGCAATACGCTTGACCTCATCTTTACTAGATGCTGCTCTTCTACTAATCTCACTGCAACTCCCCTCCATGTCTCCGACCACTACTTTGTTTCCTTTTCTCTCTCGCTCTCCTCCAACACTACTCACTCTGCCCCTACACAGATGGTAATGCGCCGCCGCAACCTTCGCTCTCTCTCTCCCACTACTCTCTCCTCTTCCATCCTATCATCTCTTCCCTCTGCTCAATCCTTCTCCCTCCAATCTCCTGATTCTGCCTCCTCAACCCTCCTCTCCTCCCTTTCTGCATCCTTTGACTCTCTGTGTCCCCCTATCCTCCCGGCCGGCTCGGTCCTCCCCTCCAGCTCCGTGGCTTGATGACTCATTGCGAGCTCACAGAACAGAGCTCCGGGCAGCGGAGCGGAAATGGAAGAAAACTAAACTCCCTGCCGACCTGGCATCTTTTCACTCCCTCCTCTCTACATTTTCTTCATCTGTTTCTGCTGCTAAGGCCACTTTCTACCACTCTAAATTCCAAGCATCTGCCTCTAACCCTAGGAAGCTCTTTGCCACATTTTCCTCCCTCCTGAATACACTTTGAAACTTTGAAAAGAAGGTTGACGACATCCGATCCTCGTTTGTTAAGTCTAATGACACTGCTGGTCCTACTCACACTGCCCTACCCTATGCTTTGACTTCTTTCTCCCCTCTCTCTCCAGATAAAATCCTGCGACTTGTGACTGCAGGCCGCCCAACAACCTGCCCGCTTGACCCCATCCCCTCCTCTCTTCTCCAGACCATCTCCGGTGACCTTCTCCCCTACCTCACCTCGCTGATCAACTCATCCTTGACCGCTGGCCATGTCCCTTCCGTCTTCAAGAGAGCGAGAGTTGCTCCCCTTCTCAAAAAAACCAACACTCGATCCCACTGATGTCAACAACTACAGACCAGTATCCCTTCTTTCTTTTCTTTCCAAAACTATTGAGCGTGCCGTCTTTAGCCAACTCTCTTGCTATCTCTCTCAGAATGACCTTCTTGATCCAAACCAGTCAGGTTTCAGGACTGGTCATTCAACTGAGACTGCTCTTCTCTGTGTCACGGAGGCTCTCCGCACTGCTAAAGCTAACTCTCTCTCCTCTGCTCTTGTCCTTCTAGACCTGTCTGCTGCCTTTGATACTGTGAACCATCAGATCCTCCTCTCCACCCTCTCCGAGCTGGGCATCTCCGGCGCGGCTCACTCCTGGATTGCGTCCTACCTGACCGGTCGCTCCTACCAAGTGGCGTGGCGAGAAGCTGTCTCCGCACCACGTGCTCTCACCACTGGTGTCCCCAGGGCTCAGTTCTAGGCCCTCTCCTTTTCTCCCTATACACCAAGTCACTTGGCTCTGTCATATCCTCACATGGCCTCTCCTATCATTGCTACGCTGACGATACACAACTAATCTTCTCCTTTCCCCCTTCTGATAACCAGGTGGCGAATCGCATCTCTGCATGTCTGGCAGACATATCAGTATGGATGACGGATCACCACCTCAAGCTGAACCCTGGCAAGACGGAGCTGCTCTTCCTCCCGGGGAAGGACTGCCCGTTCCATGATCTCGCCATCACGGTTGACAACTCCGTTGTGTCCTCCTCCCAGAGTGCGAAGAGCCTTGGCGTGACCCTGGACAACACCATGTCGTTCTCCGCTAACATCAAGGCGGTGACCCGCTCCTGCAGGTTCATGCTCTACAACATTCGGAGAGTACGACCCTGCCTTACACAGGAAGCGGCACAGGTCCTAATCCAGGCACTTGTCATCTCCCGTCTGGATTACTGCAACTCGCTGTTGGCTGGCCTCCCTGCCTGTGCCATTAAACCTCTACAACTCATCCAGAATGCCGCAGCCCGTCTGGTGTTCAACCTTCCCAAGTTCTCTCACGTCACCCGCCTCCTCCGCACACTCCACTGGCTTCCAGTTGAAGCTCGCATCCGTTACAAGACCATGGTGCTTGCCTATGGAGCAGTGAGGGGAACGGCACCTCTGTACCTTCGGGCTCTGATCAGTCCCTACACCCAAACGAGGGCATTGCGTTCATCCACCTCTGGCCTGCTGGCTCCCCTTCCTCTGCGGAAGCATAGTTCCCGCTCAGCCCAGTCAAAACTGTTCGCTGCTCTGGCACCCCAATGGTGGAACAAGCTCCCTCACGACGCCAGGACAGCGGAGTCACTCACCACCTTCCGGAGACATTTGAAACCCCACCTCTTTAAGGAATACCTGGGATAGGATAAAGTAATCCTTCTACCCCCCCCCCCAAAAATTTTTTTTTAAAGTGGTTATCCCACTGGCTATAGGGTGAATGCACCAATTTGTGAGTCGCTCTGGATAAGAGCGTCTGCTAAATGACGTAAATGTGCCCTTGAGCAAGGCACTTAACCCTAATTGCTCCTGTAAGTCGCTCTGGATAAGAGCGTCTGCTAAATGACTAAAATGTAAATGTAAATGTCTATAGGCAGCAGCCTCTAATGTGCTAATGATGGCTATTTAACAGTCTGATGGCCTTGAGATTTAAGCTGTTTTTCAGTCTCTCGGTCCCAGCTTTGATGCACCTGTACTGACCTCGCCTTCTGGATGATAGCAGGGTGAACAGGCAGTGGCTCGGGTGGTTGATGTCCTTGATGATCTTTTTGGCCTTCCTGTGACATCGGGTGCTGTAGGTGTCCTGGAGGGCGGGTAGTTTGCCCCCGGTAATGCATTGGGCAACTGCACCGCCTGCAACCGCAGGGCTCTCCAGAGGGTGGAGAGCCCTGCAGTTGCGGGCGGTGCAGTTGCCGTACCAGGCGGTGATACAGCCCGACAGGATTATCTCAATTGTGCATCTGTAAAAGTTTGTGAGGATTTTAGGTGCCAAGCCAAATTTCTTCAGCCTCCTGAGGTTGAAGAGGCTCTGTTGCGCCTTCTTCACCACATTGTCTGTGTGGGTGGACCATTTCAGTTTGTCAGTGATGTGTATGCCAAGGAACTTGAAGCTTACCACCTTCTCCACTGCGGTCCCGTCGATGTGGATAGCGGGGTGCACCCTCTGTTGTTTCCTGAAGTCCACGATCATCTCCTTTGTTTTGTTGATCCTGACACAATTTTATTTTCAAAGGTTGAACGCTGCTCTGCCTGACAACTGTTTCTGAACTGGTACCGTGATTCATTTTGACTGTTAGACTGATTTGTTATGCAGCACAGTGGAATGGGCCTGAGAGGGAAACAAGCTTAATACTGTGATATCCAAAAATCTGTTAATCTTAAACTCTCATGTGTTTCATACCAAGAATAATACATACCAAGACCAAAACCTGTATTGAATATTTTACCATTTATTTCCCTCCAAATGCTAGAAAACCCATACATTCAGAGATGAACGCTGCTGATGCAGCAACTAATTGCATGTGCATCTGATATTCAAACCCCCACTATTCACTGAGACCCTGCCCTGGCCAGCACCCCTTCCTCCCTACCCTAATTTGTCTTTGCAAGACAAACAGTCGTCTGACAGACACGGACACAGTGGGGGTTGGGGTGGAGTGCCACTCCAATGGCAGTTATAAAGCAACCCGGAGCCTTTTAAGTCCCAATGCAAATGCCACTTTACCGCACAGCAACAGACAGCAAACAAGGGACACAACAGGCTACATGGGATGTGTACACATACAGTGGGGAGAACAAGTATTTGATACACTGCCGATTTTGCAGGTTTTCCTACTTACAAAGCATGTAGAGGTCTGTCATTTTTATCATAGGTACACTTCAACTGTGAGAGACGGAATCTAAAACAAAAATCCAGAAAATCACATTGTATGATTTTTAAGTAATGAATTTGCATTTTATTGCATGACATAAGTATTTGATACACCAGAAAAGCAGAACTTAATATTTGGTACAGAAACCTTTGTTTGCATTTACAGAGATCATACGTTTCCTGTAGGTCTTGACCAGGTTTGCACACACTGCAGCAGGGATTTTGGCACACTCCTCCATACAGACCTTCTCCAGATCCTTCAGGTTTCGGGGCTGTCGCTGGGCAATACGGACTTTCAGCTACCTCCAAAGATTTTCTATTGGGTTCAGGTCTGGAGACTGGCTAGGCCACTCCAGGACCTTGAGATGCTTCTTACGGAGCCACTCCTTAGTTGCCCTGGCTGTGTGTTTCGGGTCGTTGTCATGCTGAGACCCAGCCACAACCCATCTTCAATGCTCTTACTGAGGGAAGGAGGTTGTTGGCCAAGATCTCGCGATACATGGCCCCATCCATCCTCCCCTCAATACGGTGCAGTCGTCCTGTCCCCTTTGCAGAAAAGCATCGCCTAAGAATGATGTTTCCACCTCCATGCTTCACGGTTGGGATGGTGTTCTTGGGGTTGTACTCATCCTTCTTCTTCCTCCAAACACGGCGAGTGGAGTTTAGACCAAAAAGCTCTATTTTTGTCTCTTCAGACCACATGACCTTCTCCCATTCCTCCTCTGGATCATCCAGATGGTCATTGGCAAACTTCAGACGGGCCTGGACATGCGCTGGCTTGAGCAGGGGGACCTTGCGTGCGCTGCAGGATTTTAATCCATGACGGCGTAGTGTGTTACTAATGGTTTTCTTTGAGACTGTGGTCCCAGCTCTCTTCAGGTCATTGACCAGGTCCTGCCGTGTAGTTCTGGGCTGATCCCTCACCTTCCTCATGATCATTGATGCCCTACGAGGTGAGATCTTGCATGGAGCCCCAGACCGAGGGTGATTGACCGTCATCTTGAACTTCTTCCATTTTCTAATAATTGCGCCAACAGTTGTTGCCTTCTCACCAGGCTGCTTGCCTATTGTCCTGTAGCCCATCCCAGCCTTGTGCAGGTCTACAATTTTATCCCTGATGTCCTTACACAGCTCTCTGATCTTGGCCATTGTGGAGAGGTTGGAGTCTGTTTGATTGAGTGTGTGGACAGGTGTCTTTTATACAGGTAACGAGTTCAAACAGGTGCAGTTAATACAGGTAATGAGTGGAGAACAGGAGGGCTTGTTAAAGAAAAACTAACAGGTCTGTGAGAGCCGGAATTCTTACTGGTTGGTAGGTGATCAAATACTTATGTCATGCAATAAAATGCAAATTAATTACTTAAAAATCCTACAATGTGATTTTCTGGATTTATGTTTTAGATTCCGTCTCTCACAGTTGAAGTGTACCTATGATAAAAATTACAGACCTCTACATGCTTTCTAAGTAGGAAAACCTGCAAAATCGGCAGTGTATCAAATACTTGTTCTCCCCACTGTATATAGTAAGTAAAGCTACCGCAAGCAACAGCCAGCAGGAGCTGTAACCTGTTTGTTCCTTTGCTTGTTGGCAAAGCTCTTTATTTGACATCTTGTTTTGTGTTTGTTTAAATAAAGGTTAATTGTCTTGTCAAAGAAGGAAATTGGAGGCAATAATGACAGATTTGATTGTTATTCGGTTATTATGAAGGCTTGATTTGCAAATGGAAAAGAGAGCTCGCACTTAGCGACTCCTGAGTTAGACAGGGGTACCACTGTAGTCTCCAAATGCCAAATGACTGGCCTTAATCTAAACCTTAAGCCTTAAACCTGTTTCAAAATACCTTTAATACACACACACACACACAGCTCAGCCCTTCCTCTGTATTACCCCCTTACCCCTTCTCTCCTCTACTGTAGTAATGCACATCTAACAGGCAGGAAATTCTTCCAATGTAAAGGCCTGCCTGCACTTCCTGTTTCTACTACACCACCCTCTGTGGTACGGGTTCTACATGGAATCCAAAAGAGTTATACCTAGAACCACACACACACACACACATACACACACACGTTCATTCCTCCTCTCTTTCTTTTCAACATTTCCATTTAGAGGAGAGGAAGGGTGGGGGGGTGTTGCTAATTACTCCAGGCCAGTCTAACATTGTCAATTGGCCGACAGATTCATAATGAAGGAGTGGAACTTGGCTGGACAGACAGAATTGTCGGAAGGAATTGTCCATTGTTGTACACGCTTACACCTAGCAACAGTGAATCATAGTATTGTTTTAGACAAGGAATCATCTGGGTAATTCTCATTGCAAAACCAGTTACAGTCACTCTCATTACCCCTCTCCTTCCTCTTCCTCTAAAACTCCAACAGGTCCTGCATTTATGTTATCTTCACCTTCTTCTCTGCGTTTGGTTTTTACTGTGGGCCCATGCCAACTGAGACAACGTGTGTGGTTGGGGAAAGACCATCCAAAAGTGTCCATGCATTGTTTGCTTACCTAGTTAAAACAGCCGCAAAATGTCTGAAAATGGGCACTTGTGTTTTTATGTACATCTGCTAATCAGCCTCAGTTCCAGAAGCAGTAAAGCAGCGGCACATGTAATGACAGGGGAACCAGGCCTCTATGGCCCTGCCTGCTGGCGGCGAGATCATTGGACACTCCATGAGGCGCATAAGTGTCCCATTGCACCAGCGGTTCCCGCTGTGCTACTGCCATTTACAGCCCATGTCCACGCTCTCATCACTATAATGCTGCTTCACACAGAGTTTAGCCTCTGCTACCTCACTTTACGCATGTTTGCCTGAAAACACACAAAGTTTTGCATAATATGAATGATGTAAATTGATGAGGTTTTAGTGGTACAGTGAGCATGTTGACAGAGACTGTGTGTAAACCTGTGAGACTGAAAGACTAGCCAGGAGCCAGGTTAGGAAAATATTGTATACCAAAAGTTGTGTTTCTACCCAAACTATCATGTTAATTTCCTGAGTATGTGTCCAAATTATAGAGGTAAAACATTTATCTGCCGGTCAAGATGGGTCTAATTGTGATAAATATAAGTCTGACCCCTCTTTGACTAAAGAGGAGCATATGTGCAGGAATGTTTGTACAATGTTTGAATTGATAGTAGAGAAAAGACTCTGAACCAACAGTCTGCCCCGTCTACCACCGTTGTCCTCCTGCAGCATTCAGAACCTATATTACTCTGTTCCGGGTGTCATGTTTTATTTGCATGGCCTATTTGTACCTCAGAACAATGTACGCCCTGTGACCCCCTCCTGTGTTATCTTATTGGGCCGGGTGTGCTGTGGGACGGGCGTGCTGTGGGACCGGGCTGGCAGGAGGCCCTGCCTGCAGTGAAGGAATGTGGCTGTAAAGTAGTGGGGGTAGAGGGAGAGAGCAGAGCAGAGGGGACTGTTTCTTTCTCACACACAGGCATGCAAACACGCAGGCAGGCAGGCAGGCAGGCAGGCAGGCAGGCAGGCAGGCAGGCAGGCAGGCAGGCAGGCAGGCAGGCAGGCAGGCAGGCATGATAACCCCCCCACCCCACCCTGGCACTGCTGTGGCTGGCTTTCCCACTCCCATGGTCTTACATGCCTAAAACACACAGTCACGCTAGGCATCACAACAGAACATATTCCATTGAGACTTTTGTGACCAGAAGGTTCACACAATAATATAGAAACATTACTATTGACAGATGACATAATACATGGAAAGGTATGTTTTAGTCACATAATCAAACTAAAATGTGTTTGTTATTCTTCTAATCTGACAAATCATTGACTTTTCTCTAGATTTGTTTTTCTAAAGCCTGAAAGACATGGGAACAGGATTTTCAATAAACCCTCAACAACCCTGTACAGCTCTTTCCTGTGTAGGCTAATTGCCATGTCTCCTTCTAACAAATGGCGAATGACACCAGTAAAGTAAACAGTGTTGTGAGGAGTTGGACTCTCATCACCTCCTCAACACCCGCTACATATATTTCCTACTCTAACAGTGAACCTTCAAGACAAGATTGATGGGGCAAGAACAATATCTCAGCAACATGATCTCACGAGATCTCCCACCTCAGATCCATAGGGGGAAAAAACACAGACCTTCCCATTAAAGCTCTTGACCTCATCCTCACAATGGGACACATATTAGAGACTGGTGGTGCTGAGAAGTGCAAATATTTTATGGGGGACTTTATACATATCTTACCATCTTGCACCATCCAGCCATACTTGGCTCTAACAGAGGTCTGAAACCTCTTAGAGCGTCCTTCCTGCTTATGAGGCCATCTGTTCGTTTATTAAGCTGTTCCATCAATTCTGGGGCTAAGTCTATCTTTCAGAGTGCGTTACCTACAGTAAATATGTTGTTTTCTAATTCTGCATGTTGTTTTATAATTATCTTAGAAATATTTCAGATGGTTTACACGTTTATGCATTGGATGGCTCTCTCATCGAGCAGGTTCCCGCCTATAAATATCTGTTCTTTTGGATTTACAAAAATTAGACATTTAAAAAACATACGGATGAGCTAGAAGCTGAAGCTGAGATTTAACGTAGGCTTCTTTTATAGAAATAGGTCCCTCGTGTCTCTACCAACCTAGGTAAATCAGCCTGGTTTTAATGCCCCCAATGTTTGGAATAATTTACAATCCTTATTACATCTTGAATCCCTGTTGCCAATAGGGCAGTTTAGAACACTGATGAGGAATAAATTCACTGAGGTTTGCGAGTGTTTTGGTTGATTGCAATAATTTATTTGTTGTTGAAATGTAATGTATCTGTAACTGCTGTATCTTGCAGTTTCTTTTTTTTGTCGCTGTTCTATGGAATTATCATGTTGATTTGTGAATTGTTTGTTCTCAGGGCACCATTGAGAATGAGACCATGGTTTCAATTGGGCTCCCTGAATAGATAAAAGTAACAAAATATATCTATTCAACTGAGTGTGTGATTTCAAACACAGATTTACACAGCTAGAAGTATGTATAAGCAGTAAGTATGGACACTTTTAAGGTATTTTAAGGTTGTCTGTGCATGACAAACAGTGGTTGAGGATACAATTGCTGACATTTTTACATTTCTGCAATAAAAAAAGTCATGACTGTCCTCCTTTGTCATCTGTAGCCCTAGTTTCATGACCAGAACACAACCCCCCATGTCTTTGACCAGAGTCTTTCTGATTGTTCTCCAACCTCTCTCCTATTGCACACCTAACCGTTTCCTGCTGCATTGTTTTTCTACATCCTCTCCAGACTGTGTCTAGCCCTGGCTGGTGGACGACAGCGTAGCTAGAAGAATGCTCCAGAATTAGGAATGCAGGCGTTTGTTCTAAGCCTGTATTCCATCATCTGAGTCCACGCGCGTCACAATGACTATGTCCCCAGCCCTGTAAGTGGAAAAACAATATTTAGTCACGATACTTCCCATTAAAACAAGGTTACATGTACCCCTTCTAATCCCAGCGACAGGCTCCTCCTTATAAGCTCATGTTGGTGCTCATGCTGTCCAGATCACCAAGGTGTCACACTGAGCCACACAGCCTTATATAGAAGCCATATCGAATGCTAACTCTGTGATCAGTACATTAACCAACACTCGTTGAGGAGGTACAGGCTAGCTTGTTGTATGAGCTTATATAGAGAGTGGCTGGGACTAAAGCTGGAGTCACTGGAGGGTTATATCTCATGGTGGGTCTGAGAAGTTTAGAAACCGATATCCTTTAATGTGAGTGTCTTTCAATTCCCATAGAGCCACGACAGGGGGGCCTGAATGATTGGCGTTGTAATATCAGTTTGTTTGGTGCAGGGGTAGAGGACAGGAGACTTTACACACCATGTCCTGTCCGAGGGTAGAGTTACATCTCAAACAAACCGGAGTGTTGTTTCAGAAGCAAACAGCGGAGAGGATGAGAGTCTGTTCTAATGAAGAGGGCGAGGGTCGACAGATCTATTATGGTTCAAGTCTTTTTTCTCTCTCCGGCTGAAATCTGACATCCTGGTCCTAATAAAGGGTATCCAAACTCCCATATCCCAGGCCCACAAAGATACCTTCTCTACCTGCTTTCAGTCCTTGGCTGTGCCTGGACACCTTCTCGTCAAAGAGGCGTAAGATTACAATAAAGTCCCAGTTTTGGACAGTAGGTGTAGATAGATAGATAGATAGATAGATTGAAGCAGGGGAGAAGAGGATATGTGACTGAGGTGAGGAGTACTTCTGGGCTCATTCAACTCCAACTGGCCCTGTGTGAGAATCAAACAGCCAATGGTAGCCAATGGTTAGAAAGAAAGATGTCAGTTCGGGCCTTTTTACTAGAGCTTTGACTTGCTCTGGGACCAGCTCTGAGACACATCTATGGAAAATGTTTCGCTAGGCATGTTAGCTTTTGGACAATACTTAATGCTGAAACAGAGACAGCTTGTAAGGCTTCTCTGCTGGCTTTCAGACTGCCATAATTCAAACAGCCTGTTCCAAACTAAAAATATCCTTTCACTCTTTTTGATTAAACTGTCTATTTTTCTCAGGAAAGGCAGGGCAGGTTCACGTATCAACTCTTAAGTGACAAACACATTATGGAAAAAGCAAGTGGATTTAAATATGAACAGACGCATGTTGTATAGACAAACGCACGTACATAGAAAATACAAAACATGATGTTGCAAACACCTAGAGTTAATCCATAAACCACCATTATTGCCAGATAGCCTAGTTGTAGTCGCCTTTAAGAACTTGTCATCACAGTTTATTGGATACAACAATCACACTCTATATCATGAACAGGAAGAACACAGAATCAAAACATTCTGTACAGATGTCCCATTGATTGAAAAACCTTGGCATGTGATAATGGGGTAGATTGACACAACATATCAATGGAATGTGCCATGTGTGGTCCTCTGTAGCTCAGCTGGTAGAGCACGGCGCTTGTAACGCCAAGGTAGTGGGTTCGATCCCCGGGACCACCCATACACAAAAAATAAAATAATGTATGCATGCATGACTGTAAGTCGCTTTGGATAAAAGCGTCTGCTAAATGGCATATTATTATTATGTCTTCTCAGCCAAAGCACTATAAGTTAACACGTGAGACAGGCAAACAATCCCAGTCTTCCTGCCTTTGTCCCGTTGGAATGTGGTGTGTTTTGGTTAATGTGTTACTGCTAAAGCATCCCAGAGAGAGAGAGAGAGAGAGAGAGAGAGAGAGAGAGAGAGAGAGAGAGAGAGAGAGAGAGAGAGAGAGAGAGAGAGAGAGAGAGAGAGAGAGAGAGAGAGAGAGAGAGAGAGAGAGAGAGAGAGAGAGAGAGAGAGAGAGAGAGAGAGAGAGAGAGAGAGAGAGAGAGAGAGAGAGAGAGAGAGAGAGAGAGAGAGAGAGAGAGAGAGAGAGAGAGAGAGAGAGAGAGAGAGAGAGAGAGAGAGAGAGAGAGAGAGAGAGAGAGAGAGAGAGAGAGAGAGAGAGAGAGAGAGAGAGAGAGAGAGAGAGAGAGAGAGAGAGAGAGAGAGAGAGAGAGAGAGAGAGAGAGAGAGAGAGAGAGAGAATGCTGCTCTTTGTGGGCTAAAATACTCACATTCTGGTTCTTTGTCATACCAGCAAGATTTATTGACATTTTTCTCTTTGCTAACTCAGTCTTTCAGGTCGCTTCAGGGAGACTGATGCCATTCGTGGTGAAATCAAATGCATCAAACATCTGTGAATGACGATATGACTTATTTGACCAATTTAGGCACTTGCATGCAGGGATAGGGTCAAAAGCAGAACATACCCTATCACCAAACTTTGTGCACTGGTCCCCAGTATAGGGGGAACAAACTGGGCTGAGGAAGGACCACCTGTACACTGGTCCCCACTATACGGGGTACAAACTGGGCTGAGCAAGGACCACCTGTACACTGGTACAGCAGGGGAAAAATAATGGAGTCGGAGGAGATGGCTGCCGTTTTACAGGCTCCTAACCAATTGTGCTATTGTGTGTGTTTTTTTCGCATTATTTGTAACTTATTTTGTACATAATGTTTCTGCCACCATCTCTTATGACCAAAAATAGCTTCTGGATATCAGGACAGCGATTACTCACCTCGTACTGGACGAAGCAGGTTGAGAGCTTCAAGATCCTTGGTGTCCACATCACCAACAAACTATCACGGTCCAAACACACCAAGACAGTCATGAAGTGGGCACGACAAAGCCTATTCCCCCTCAAGAGACTGAAAAGATTTGGCATTGGTCCTCAGATCCTCAAAAAGTTATACAGCTGCACCATCGAGAGCATCCTGACTGGTTGCATAACTGCTCGGCCTCCGACCACAAGGCACTACAGAGGGCAGTGCGTACGGCCCAGTACATCACTGGGGCCAAGCTTCCTGCCATCCAGGACCTCTATACCAGGCGGTGTCAGAGGAAGGACCTACAAATTGTCAAAGACTCCAGCCACCCTAGTCATAGACTGTTCTCTCTGCTACCGCATGGCAAGCGGTACCGGAGTGCCAAGTCTAGGTCCAAAAGGCTTCTTAACAGCTTCTACCCCCAAGCCATAAGACTCCTGATCAGCTAATCAAATGGCTACCCAGACTATTTGCATTGTCCCCCCCAACCCCTCTTTTATGCTGCAGCTACTCTCTGTTTATTATCTATGCATAGTCACTTTAACTCTACCTACATGTACAGTGAGGGAAAAAAGTATTTGATCCCCTGCTGATTTTGTACGTTTGCCCACTGACAAAGACATGATCAGTCTATAATTTTAATGGTAGGATTATTTGAACAGTGAGAGACAGAATAACAACAAAAAAATCCAGAAAAACGCATGTCAAAAATGTTATTAATTGATTTTCATTTTAATGAGGGAAATAAGTATTTGACCCCTCTGCAAAACATGACTTAGTACTTGATGGCAAAACCCTTGTTGGCAATCACAGAGGTCAGACGTTTCTTGTAGTTGGCCACCAGGTTTGCACACATCTCAGGAGGGATTTTGTCCCACTCCTCTTTGCAGATCTTCTCCAAGTCATTAAGGTTTCAAGGCTGACGTTTGGAGGGAGCTGAAGGTTTGAGTTGCCACAGATTTTCTATGGGATTAAGGTCTG
The DNA here is from genome assembly GCF_020615455.1 of Coregonus clupeaformis. Taxonomy (NCBI): domain Eukaryota; kingdom Metazoa; phylum Chordata; class Actinopteri; order Salmoniformes; family Salmonidae; genus Coregonus; species Coregonus clupeaformis. Next base: position 11,909,326 of record NC_059215.1, on the reverse strand, counting down.
GAGACTGGCTAGGCCACTCCAAGACCTTAATGTGCTTCTTCTTGAGCCACTCCTTTGTTGCCTTGGCTGTGTGTTTTGGGTCATTGTCATGCTGGAATACCCATCCACGACCCATTTTCAATGCCCTGGCTGAGGGAAGGAGGTTCTCTCCCAAGATTTGACGGTACATGGCCCCGTCCATCGTCCCTTTGATGCGGTGAAGTTGTCCTGTCCCCTTAGCAGAAAAACACCCCCAAAGCATAATGTTTCCACCTCCATGTTTGACAGTGGGGATGGTGTTCTTGGGGTCATAGGCAGCAATCCTCCTCCTCCAAACACAGCGAGTTGAGTTGATGCCAAAGAGCTCGATTTTGGTCTCATCTGACCACAACACTTTCACCCAGTTCTCATCTGAATCATTCAGATGTTCATTGGCAAACTTCAGACGGGCCTGTATATGTGCTTTCTTGAGCAGGGGGACCTTACGGGCGCTGCAGGACTTCAGTCCTTCACGGCGTAGTGTGTTACCAATTGTTTTCTTGGTGACTATGGTCCCAGCTGCCTTGAGATCATTGACAAGATCCTCCTGTGTAGTTCTGGGCTGATTCCTCACCGTTCTCATGACCATTGCAACTCCACGAGGTGAGATCTTGCATGGAGCCCCAGGCCGAGGGAGATTGACAGGTCTTTTGTGTTTCTTCCATTTGCGAATAATCGCACCAACTGTTGTCACCTTCTCACCAAGCTGCTTGGCGATGGTCTTGTAGCCCATTCCAGCCTTGTGTAGGTCTACAATCTTGTCCCTGACATACTTGGAGAGCTCTTTGGTCTTGGCCATGGTGGAGAGTTTGGAATCTGATTGATTGATTGCTTCTGTGGACAGGTGTGTTTTATACAGGTAACAAGCTGAGATTAGGAGCACTCCCTTTAAGAGTGTGCTCCTAATCTCAGCTCGTTACCTGTATAAAAGACACCAGGGAGCCAGAAATCTTTCTAATTGAGAGGGGGTCAAATACTTATTTCCTTCATTAAAATGCAAATCAATTTATAACATTTTTGACATGCGTTTTTCTGGATTTTTTGTTTGTTATTCTGTCTCTCACTGTACAAATAAACCTACCATTAAAATTATAGACTGATCATTTCTTTGTCAGTGGGAAAACGTACAAAATCAGCAGGGGATCAAATACCTTTTTCCCTCACTGTACATATTAGCTCAATTAGCTCAACTAACCTGTACCCCCGCACATTGACTCTGTACCGGTACCCCCTGTATATAGCCTCGCTACTGTTATTTTACTGCTGCTCTTTAATTATTTTTTATTTTTTAGTTATCTATTTTTTATTTAACACTTATTTTTCTTAAAACTGCATTGTTGGTTAATGACTTGTAAGTAAGCATTTCACTGTAAAGTCTACTACACCTGTTGTATTCGGCGCATGTGACAAATAAAATGTGATTTGATTTGATTGAAAGGACAGTGACCTTGTTTATCCAATGAGAGGCAGCTGTTCTTCCAGCAGGTGTTCTAGATATACACTTTGGACCCATCCTGCATCTGTTATTTTTCTAATGATCTTGCGATAGTGGAACACCCAGGAAGAAAATTATAATAGCTCATCATGAAACCACCACAGATGGTGAAGGACATGTCGGCCACACATCTATCACTGGTTATACGGAGACAAGAACACAGGTTGGTCCTCTCATGTCTGAAGCCAAGAGCTGTGTGTGTTCACCTGTCATCATCCTGAATCCTAATGGCCAAATCCCTGTGGGAGTGAAAACGTTTATAGTTTATCCCCTGTAAAGATAGATGGAAAATATGGAAATCAGTGCCCACTGCCCAGAGGGTGTTGTTCTCTCATTCCTTTATAGATTAACAATTGAGATGTATTTTGATTGTGTGCAGCTTGCCCATGATTCAGCTGTTAGTTGCTGAAATTATAAACACAATGTTCTTCCAAATGCTCTTTCAAATGAGATCATTTTTTGTTTTGACAAATGTTGTACATTATTACTACCTTGATTACTATTCCTCAGACTCATGCGCTGGTGAGTGGACTGATTTATACCTCTGTCTACCATCATCTTAATATCCTCACTCCAAACCAACTGAACTGCCCATTCAAGGTGATGCCTATCATTACTTTATTCCCAAGGATAAACAATGATATTAGACTGTTTGGACTAAGATCTTGATTCATACCACTATTAGCCTTCTCCTGAGACATGGAGTCTTAGTGATGACTTACAGTATGACTCACCATGTTCTCCTCTCTGTCTGTGATTCTCTGTAATGGTTTATCAGTCTCACTAGTACTCGCTGTTCCTGCTGCTATCCCATGTAAAGCCTAAAGAGGACCCTCAGTTACCCCTCTGGATGCCTCACTCATGACCATCATGCAACTCATCCACGAGAAGAGGGAAGGAGAGGAGGAGGGGGAGAAGAGGAGAGGAGGAACAGCACTGTTCTCTTGGAAACATCATGAGTCACATAATTATGAATCAACTGATAAAAGTTTCTCTCTCTCTCTCTCTCTCTCTCTCTCTCTCTCTCTCTCTCTCTCTCTCTCTCTCTCTCTCTCTCTCTCTCTCTCTCTCTCTCTCTCTCTCTCTCTCTCTCTCTCTCTCTCTCTCTCTCTCTCTCTCTCATAGTCCCTATGGAGTGTGTGCGCATGCGTGTTTCTTTATAAGCCTGTGATAAGTTAAGGTTTAAATAGAGCTCAATCAGTATATTCACACAGCACCATCTAACACCATCTAACCGGCCACATAGACAGTGGGCCCACTTCCAAATAGATACCTCACTGAAGTGTTATGTTGGCTGACGTTCTATCGATCTGCTTCCACTCATCTTGGCAGGGGAGAGGACTTTCTCCTCTGACACCTCTATGAACCATGTCCCACTCAAACAACTAAAGGGCAGAGGAATACAGTGCCTTCAGAAAGTATTCAGACCCCTTGACTTTTTCCACATTTTGTTACATTACAGACTTATTCTAAAATTGATTAAATCGTTTTTTTCAATCTACACACAATACCCCATAATGACAAAGCAAAAACAGGATTTTAGGCAGCGGTTACAGCTACAGCCTCGAGTCTTCTTGGTATGACGCTACAAGCTTGGCACATCTGTATTTTGGGAGTTTCTCCCATTCTTCTCAGCCGATCCTCTCAAGCTCTGTCAGGTTGGATGAGGTGCGTGGTTGCACAGCTATTTCAGGTCTCTCCAGAGATGTTAGATCGGGTTCAAGTCCGGGCTCTGGCAGGGCCACTCAAGGACATTCAGAGACTTGTCCCAGAGCCACTCCTGCGTTGTCTTGGCTGTGTGCTTAGGGTCGTTGTCCTGTTGGAAGGTGAACCTTAGCCCCAATCTGAGGTCCTGAGTGCTCTGGAGCAGGTTTTCATCAAAGATCTCTCTGTACTTTTCTCCGTTCATCTTTGCCTCGATCCTGACAAGTCTCCCAGTCCCTGCCGCTGAAAAACGTCCCCACAGCATGATGCTGCCACCACCATGCTTCACTGTAGGGATGGTGCCAGGTTTCCTCCAGAAGTGATGCTTGGCATTCAGGCCAAAGAGTTCAATCTTGGTTTCGTCAGACTAGAGAATCTTGTTTCTCATGGTCTGAGAGTCCTTTAGGTGCCTTTTGGCAAACACCAAGTGGGCTGTCATGTGCCTTTTACTGAGGAGTGGCTTCCGTCTGGCCACTCTACCATAAAGGCCTGATTGGTGGAGTGCTACAGAGATGGTTTTCCTTCTGGAAGGTTCTCCCATCTCCACAGAGGAACTCTGGAGCTCTGTCAGAGTGACCATTGGGTTCTTGCTCACCTCCCTGACCAAGGCCCTTCTCCCCCGATTGCTCAGATTGGCCGGGTGGCCAGCTCCAGGAAGAGTCTTGGTGGTTCTAAACCTCTTACATTTAAGAATGATGGAGGCCACTGTGTTCTTGGAGACCTTCAATGCTGCAGACATTTTTTGGTACCCTTCTCCAGATCTGTGCCTCGACACAATCCTGTCTCGGAGCTCTACTGACAATTCCTTCTACCTCATGGCTTGTGCTTTGCTCTGACATGCACTGTTAACTGTGGGACTTATATAGACAGGTGTGTGCCTTTCCAAATCATGTCCAGTCAATTAAATGTACCACAGGTGGACTCCAATCAAGTTGTGGAAACATCAAGGATAATCAATGGAAACAGGATGCATCTGAGCTCAATTTCGAGTCTCCTAGCAAAGGGTCTGAATACTTATGTAAATAAATATTTCTGTTATTAATTTTTAATAAATGTGCAAACAAATTATAAAAACCTGTATTTGATTTGTCATTATGGGGGTATTATGTGTAGATTACTGAGGATTTTTATTTATTTCATCCATTTTAGAATAAGGCTGTAACGTAACAAAATGTGGAAAAAGTCAAGGGGTCTGAATACTTTCCGAAGGCACTGTATATGGGAGATAATGGGCAGGCAGCAACTGTTCTGAGCGATGTGATCCAGCCTCTCTGAATAGGGCAAAGTAACAAAAAGCAGTTCAAGGTTGCCTGATCCCTGACCCTGTGACATCTGATAGAGCTGGTGAGAGAGGCCCTGCCACCTGAAACGTCCTGTGAAGAAGATATATTTTTCCTCTTTCCTCTCCTTTCTCTCCCTGCGTCCCCCACAATTTTTCTCTTTCTCCTCCTATATTCTCCACCAACGATCCCCTCTGGAATTGTGTTGTGCTGTGAAAACCTCACTCATGTGCTACGCGTCTGGTTTCTATTAGCAATTTGGCACGGGCCTCTGCATGCGTTTCGCCTGGCCACAGGAGCTGTCATTGCTGAGTCTCCCTCAGCCTGGCTGGGTCCAGGGCCAGATGGAGGGATGTATGTACTGTATGATGTGACTGTGGCCGCCCAGGGAAGATCAGCGAGAGAGAGTAAGAGAAAGAGAGGGGGAAGATGAAAAGTGAAGGCGAAGAGTCGTGAGAAAACTCATTGTCTGGATGGAGAAATTAAGAAGGACTTAGATTTAGATGGTGGGCTCACATCCAAGTACAATAGCTATATCCTCATTGTCATGTCTGAAAGTTCCCCCTCAGCTAGCTAGCACCAAATATAGTCAAGAACAGTTTTCTTCCATCATGATACTGCCACGGATTGCTACCTACCTAACCCACAGCAACCCCCCAGCTCTCAATGTTCTAGAATAAATCCTAAATCACTGATCAAATAAAACACTGATCAATGTCCTGGCATTCAGGCTGAGGGAGCAGTGAGAGAAAAAGAGAGAGCTTTGATTCCCGTGGTCTGCTCTGATTTGACTTTAGTCTCCTTAAACATTCCCGTGCCTCTCTTGCCTCAAATGTAATTACTTCCATCTCTCTAAATTGTGGTGCAGGCCACGCTGACTGCGTCGGAATGGGATGAGGGGGAAGGCTTAGAATGAGGGCTGGGTAAGTAGAGGAGAGGAGAGGGTGGGGTCGCTTGTCTCTTTTTTGTGGATACCTCCCTCTCCCAGCTGAGTCTCACACAGCACATGGACGAAACTGCTGTACAGACTGGAATATGTTCAGAGATTCATCCAACGGCATTGAGGAGTACACCACCTCAGTCATCGGCTTCATCAATAAGTGCATCGATGACGTCGTCCCCACAGTGACCGTACATACATATCCCAACCAGAATCCATGGATTACTGGCAACATCCGCATCGAGCTAAAGGCTAGAGCTGCCGCTTTCAAGGAGTGGGACACTAATCCGGACGCTTATAAAAAATCCCGCTAGGCCCTCAGACGAACCATCAAACAGGCAAAGCGTCAATACAGGATTAAGATTGAACCCTACTACACCTGCTCTGATGCTCTTCGGATGTGGCAGGGCTTGAAAACTATTATGGACTACAAAGGGAAACCCAGCCACGAGTTGCCCAGTGACGCGAGCCTACCAGACGAGCTAAATGCCTTTTTATGCTTGCTTTGAGGCAAGCAACACTGAAGCAAGCATGCATGTTCCGGATGACTGTGTGATAACGCACTCGGTAGCCGATGTGAGCAAGACCTTTAAACAGGTCAACATTCACAAAGCCGCGGGGCCAGACGGATTACCAGGACGTGTACTCAAAGCATGCGCGGACCAACTGGCAAGTGTCTTCACTGACATTTTCAACCTCTCCCTGACTGAGTCTGTAATACCTACATGTTTCAAGCAGACCACCATAGTCCCTGTGCCCAAGGAAGCGAAGGTAACCTGCCTAAATGATTACCGCCCCGTAGCACTCACGTCGGTAGCCATGAAGTGCTTTGAAAGGCTGGTCATGGCTCACTTCAACAGCATCATCCCGGATACCCTAGACCCACTCCAATTCGCATACCGCCCCAACAGATCCACAGATGATGCAATCTCAATCGCACTCCACACTGCCCTTTCCCACCTGAACAAAAGGAACACCTATGTGAGAATGCTGTTCATTGACTACAGCTCAGCATTCAACACCATGGTGCCCACAAAGCTCATCACTAAGCTAAGGACCCTGGGACTAAACACCTCCCTCTGCAACTGGATCCTGGACTTCTTGACGGGCCGCCCCCAGGTGGTAAGGGTAGGCAGCAACACGTCTGCCACGCTGATCCTCAACACTGGGGCCACTCAGGGGTGCGTGCTCAGTCCCCTCCTGTTCTCCCTGTTCACCTACGACTGCGTGGCCAAACACGACTCCAACACCATCATTACGTTTGCTGACAACACAACAGTGGTAGGCCTGATCACCGACAACGATGAGAGGGAGGAGGTCAGAAACCTGGCAGTGTGGTGCCAGGACAACAAGCTCTCCCTTAATGTGAGCAAGACAAAGGAGCTGATCGTGGACTAAAGGAAAAGGCGGGACAAACGGGCCCCCATTAACATCGACGGGGCTGTAGTGGAGCGGGTCGAGAGTTTCAAGTTCCTTGGTTTCCATATCACCAAGAACTATCATGGTCCAAACACACCAAGACAGTCGTGAAGAGGGAACGACAACACCTTTTCTCCCTCAGGAGACTGAAAAGATTTGGCATGGGGCCCCAGATCTTCAAAAAGTTCTACAGCTGCACCATCGAGAGCATCCTGACCGGTTGCCTCACCGCCTGGTATGGCAACTGCTCGGCATCTGACCGTAAGGCGCTACGAGGGTAGTGCATATGGCCCAGTACATCACTGGGGCCAAGCTTCCTGCCATCCAGGACCTATATACAAGGCGATGTCAGAGGAAAGCCCAAACAATTGTCAAAGACTCCAGTCATCCAGGTCATTGACTGTTCTCTCTGCTACCGCACGGCAAGCAGTACAAGAGGGCCAGGTCTAGGACCAAAAGGCTCCTTAACAGCTTCTACCCCCAAGCCTTAAGACTGCTGAACAATTAATGAAATGGCCACCCGGACTATTTACATACTGAGGTTGGCAAAAAATAAATATACAATGTAAATGAAAGGTGTGAGAAGAGAAGCGAGACAGGTTCTACGATTTGCTATAAGAGGCTTTCAGATGTGATTCAAAACATATTGCAGGGGATTTAGTCAATCATGCTCTCAGTGATAAAATGTGCGTTGGAGTGGGGGTTCTTCTGTATTTTGATCTGCAGAGTTATTCTGTGAAACTTTGCGGGGCCAATTGTGGAAATTTGATTTGATTTTGCGCTCATTCTTTAACACTTGTAAGGGCTGAAGCCTTAGATGTAATGAAATGATGAGTAGTCAGAACTATTGCAAGGAGCAGAGACAGACAGACAGACAGACAGACAGACGTGGAGAGAGAGAAAGAGAGTACAGATGTAGGATCTTAATTTGAGCCAGTTTGCAACAGCAGGAAAATAATCCTGCAACAACAGGAAATGTGGATTATAATTAATGGACATTTTTTGTAGAGGTTGATACATTTTTCGTTGGAGCAAATCAAGTCTGACATTTTAAAGTGGAAATGACAAACTTTAGAATACTTTTTAAACCTTGAGTACACTACAAGATTGCATTACCTGCTGTGCAGGAAAATTCTCAGCAACAAAAGCGTCATCAAATTAAGATCCTACATCTGCACGCTGTGTACAGACTACCAGGTGCTCTCAAACCTCTATTCACCAACAGTAGACAGGTGAGGAGTCTCAGTCTGAATTCCACAGGTGCTGTGGACTGACTGTGCAGACCTCTGTCTGTAAGTGTGCCAGGAGTTCCTGCCCATCCCTCAGATCACAGCAGCTCTTTTTGATATGGCAGAGAAGAGGTGACACAAGGATGTCCATTGAGAAGGATAATTAGTTTTTGAGGAGCGAAGTGAAAACCTACTGACAGCCTGTATGATTTACATAGCCCTTGTTGACTGGGTTTGATCCCCGACTGAGCTTAGCTAAGCCTGCCTCCGAGAGCACAAGTACTGCCTGGTGAGGTCTCTGGTTTACAGTATTACTTAGCTAAGTCTTTGTTTGCAAGCAGACCACATGAATTCTATCATGAATAAGGGTGTTGGTTTCATTATTACTGTGAAAGGGTTGACTGACTCACAGAGAGTATCTAGAGAATCAGGAGTTGTCAGAGACCAGAGGTGAAGGCCCTTGACACTTTCCTCCATCCTGGTCTCCTTCCCATGACACCCTCTATATGAGGTTAGATAGCTGCAGTCACAAGAAACAGATGTCTATTGATGGGGCTGTTCAGTGACTAGCACACACATGAGTACATCCAGACAGCAGACAGTGATACGAGGTCCACTCACAGCTGACTGTGTGTATGTATGTGTGTGAAGAGGGGCTGAGGCCAACAGAGACAAAGGGAGTGATGGCTACTTGTTTAACTATCCTTGAGGACACGTAGTAACAGTGACCAAAAAAACGTAATCTTGTATTAGTCTTCATGTGCTTGCCAGTGTGAATGTTTAAGAGTCCACTGTACAGTCGTGGTCAAAAGTTTTGAGAATGACACAAGTATTGGTCTTCACAAAGTTCGCTGCTTCAGTGTTATGAGATATTTTTGTCAGATGTTACTATGGTATACTGAAGTATAATTACAAGCATTCCATAAGTGTCAAAGGCTTTTATTTACAATTACATTCAGTTTATGCAAAGAGTCAATGTTTGCAGTGCTGACCCTTCTTTTTCAAGACCTCTGCAATCTGCCCTGTCATGCTGTCAATTAACTTCTGGGCCACATCCTGACTGATGGCAGCCCATTCTTGCATAATCAATGCTTGGAGTTTGTCAGAATTTGTGGGTTTTTGTTTGTCCACCCGCCTCTTGAGAATCGACCACAACTTCTCAATGGGATTAAGGTCTGGGGAGTTTCCTGGCCATGGACGCAAAATGTCGATGTTTTGTTCCGAGCCACTTAGTTATCACTTTTGCCTTATGGCAAGGTGCTCCATCATGCTGGAAAAGGCATTGGTCGTCACCAAACTGTTTTTGGATGGTTGAGAGAAGTTGCTCTTGGAGGATGTGTTGGTAACATTCTTTATTCATGCCTGTGTTCTTAGGCAAAATTGTGAGTGAGCCCACTCCCTTGGCTGAGAAGCAACCCCACACATGAATGGTCTCAGGATGCTTTACTGTTGGCATGACACAGGACTGATGGTAGCGCTCCCCTTGTCTTCTCCGGACAAGGTGTTTTCCGGATGCCCAAAACAATCGGAAAGGGGATTCATCAGAGAAAATGACTTTACCCCAGTCCTCAGCTGTCCAATCTCTGTACCTTTTACAGAATATCAGTCTGTCCCTGATGTTTTTCCTGGAGAGAAGTGGCTTCTTTGCTGCCCTTCTTGACACCAGGCCATCCTCCAAAAGTCTTCGCCACACTGTGCGTGCAGATGCACTCACACCTGCCTGCTGCCATTCCTGAGCAAGCTCTGCACTGGTGGTGCCCCGATCCCGCAGCTGAATCAACTTTAGGAGACGGTCCTGGCGCTTGCTGGACTTTCTTGGTCGCCCTGATGCCTTCTTCACAACAATTGAACCTCTCTCCTTGAAGTTCTTGATGATCCAATAAATTGTTGATTTAGGTGCAATCTTACTAGCAGAAATATCCTTGCCTGTGAAGCCCTTTTTGTGCAAAGCAATGATGACGGCACGTGTTTCCTTGCAGGTAACCATGGTTAACAGAGGAAGAACAATGATTTCTGAATATCTTTGAGTGGCCCAGCCAGATCCCGGACTTGAACCCGATCTATGACTGCCTCGCCTGGTTCACCAACTACTTCTCAGATAGAGTTCAATGTGTCAAATCGGAGGGCCTGCTGTCTGGACCTTTGGCAGTCTCTATGGGGGTGCCACAGGCTTCATTTCTTGGGCTGACTCTTTTCTCCGTGTATATCAATGATGTCGCTCTTGCTGCTGGTGACTCTCAGATCCACCTCTACGCAGACGACACCATTTTGTATACATCTGGCCCTTCATTGGACACTGTGTTAACAAACCTCCAAACAAGCTTCAATGCCATACAACACTCCTTCAGTAGCCTCCAACTGCTCTTAGACACTAGTAAAACTAAATGCATGCTCTTCAATCGAACGCTGCTGGCACCCGCCCACCCGACTAGAATCACTACTCTCGACGGGTCTGACCTAGAGTATGTGGACAACTACAAATACCTAGGTGTCTGGTTAGACTGTAAACTCTCCTTCCAGACTCACATTAAGAATCTCCAATCCAAAGTTAAATCTAGAATCAGCTTCCTATTTCGCAACAAAGCCTCCTTCACTCATGCTGCCAAACAGGCCCTCGTAAAACTGACTATCCTACCGATCCTTGACTTCGGCGATGTCATTTACAAAATAGCCTCCAACACTCTACTCAGCAAATTGGATGTAGTCTATCACAGTGCTATCTGTTTTGTCACCAAAGTCCCATATACTACCCACCACTGTGACCTGTACGCTCTTGTTGGCTGGTCCTCACTACATATTCGTCGCCAAACCCACTGGCTCCAGGCCATCTATAAATCACTGCTAGGCAAATCCCCACCTTATCTTATCTCATTGGTCACCATAGCAACACCCACCCGTAGTATGCGCTCCAGCAGGTATATCTCACTGGTCATCCCCAAAGCCAACACCTCCTTTGGCCGCCATTCCTTCCAGTTCTCTGCTGCCAATGACTGGAACGAATTGCAAAAATCTCTGAAGCTGGAGACTCTTATCTCCCTCACTAACTTTAAGCATCAGTTGTCAGAGCACCTTACCGATCACTGCACCTGTACACAGCCCATCTGAAATTAGCCCACCCAACTACCTCATCCCCATATTGTTATTTATTTTGCACCCCAGTATCTCTATTTGCACATCATCTCTTGCACATCTATCATTCCAGTGTTAATACTAATTGTAATTATTTTGCACTATAGCCTATTTATTGCCTTACCTCCATAACTTGCTACATTTGCACACACTGTATATATATTTTCTGTTGTATTTTTGACTGTATTTTTTTGTTTTACCCCATATGTAACTCTGTGTTGTTTTATCGCACTGCTTTGCTTTATCTTGGCCAGGTCGCAGTTGTAAATGAGAACTTGTTCTCAACTGGTTTACCTGGTTAAATACAGGTGAAATAAAAAATATAAAAAATATCTGGAGATACCGTAAAATAGCTGTGCAGCGACACGCCCCATCCAACCTGACAGAGTTTGAGAGGATCTGCAGAGAATAATGGAAGAAACTCCCCAAATACAGGTGTGTCAAGCTTGTGGTGTTATACCCAAGAAGACTCGAGGCTGTAATTGCTGCCAAAGGTGCTTCAACAAAGTACTGAGTAAAGGGTATGAATACTTATGTAAATGTGAGTTTTTAATTTGTTATACATTGCTTTGTCATTATGGGTTACTGTGTGTAGATTACTGAGGATTTTTATTTATTTCATCCATTTTAGAATAAGGCTATAACGTAACAAAATGTGGAAAAAGTCAAGGGGTCTGAATACTTTCCGAATGCACTGTACATGCATCATGTGTACATTGTTTCCAACTCAGACCAAGCCCAAGATGAAATTGCTTAGGACCAAGGGTTTCTGCCACCTCCATTAACAAAGCATGGGCCTCTAACACCGGTCCCCCCTTATTCTCCAATAAGAGACACACCCTGCCCCCTGGGTTGCCCACCGCCACTACCACTCCCTCACCTCTTTGTGATCTCTTTATTCCGCCTTTTACTAACTTTTAAATTAGTTTTGGTCCTTATAGACAACAAGGTAACAGACTCAAGTAAAAAGGCAAAGCGTTTTCTCTGTTTTAACAAAATACAGTATATGACTACTCGTACAACACACACACACACACACACACACACACACACACACACACACACACGGCCACTCCAACTACCATAATAACACATCAAAAACAGTTTTCTCTTCATGATGACAAAGAAAACAAGGAGGTAATGAATGAGAGGCAGCTGCTACTTGTAGCCCAACAAAGAGAAACTCTGACTCCCTGCTCTCTCCACTGGGAAAGCAAGCCACTAATCAGTAAATAGGGGATCCAGGGGGAAAATACATTCAGGTGTCTCAACAAAGAGTGTGTTGATTCACCTGCCTGTGGTGGTTAGTTAGGTGGGGTGGGGAGGGGGCTGCTTGCTTGTTAGGTGGGGTGGGGAGGGAGGTAGAGAGGGAGGGAGTTGACCTCTCCTCCCTGGGTGAGTGGGCACACTCAGCAGGGGCCTAATGGGGGGCCAGACACACGGGAGAACACCCAACACCCTCAGGGGCAGACATCAGTATGTAAGTATCTAAGAGCCCTCTAATCTGGTCATCCGGTGACACCCTACACAAGGTGCACTGGGCCTGGACACGTGTATTATCTGAAAAAGTAGACTGAGATGCAACACACTCCCTCTTCACCCTTTTAATCAATATGGTCAATATGGTCTGGCTTTAGCATATACCTCCTCAGGACACAGACGCTGTGAGACATGCGAGCTGAGACAGGATGTTGAGTGGTGGCAGAGAGGATGCTAGTTAACTATACTAGTATACTACTGCAGCCAATGTATCAGAGTGGCAGCTAAAGCACAAAGCAACAGTGGTTGCCTGGTTCTAGTGATTTCACACTGAAAATGTACAAGTAAGGCATTAATATTGTCTCCAAAAATTATGAAAACTAAATTAATCCTGAACACTTAGCTAACTCTCCCAACATCAACCACTACGATACTAACACACTAACATAACACCCTGGACCAGAGCTACTGACATACAAAGCATTCGGAAAGTATTCAGAACCCTTTACTTTTTCCACATTTTGTTACGTTACAGCCTTATTCTAAAATGTATATATATTTTTTAAATCCCTCATCATATTGGCCAGGTGATGAGCAGTACTTGGTTTCCTCCAGACGTGATGCTTGACATTCAGGCCAAAGAGTTCAATCTTGGTTTCATCAGACCAGAGAATCTTGTTTCTCATGGTCTGAGTCCTTTAGGTGCCTTTTGGCAAACTCTAAGCGGGCTGTCATGTGCCTTTTACTGAGGAGTGGCTTCCGTCTGGCCACTGTACCATAAAGGCCTGATTGGTGGAGTGCTGCAGAGATGATTGTCCTTCTGGAAGGTTCTCCCATCTCCACAGAGGAACTCTGGAGCTCTGTCAGAGTGACCATCGGGTTCTTGGTCACCTCCCTAACCAAGGCCCTTCTCCCCCGATTGCTCAGTTTGGCCGGGCGGCCAGCTCTAGGAAGAGTCTTGGTGGTTCCAAACTTCTTCCATTTAAGAATGATGGAGGCCACTGTGTTCTTGGGGACCTTCAATGCTGCAGAATTTTTTTCGTACCCTTCCCCAGATCTGTGCCTCGACACAATCCTGTCTCGGAGCTGCACGGACAATTCCTTCGACCTCATGGCTTGGTTTTTGCTCTGACATGCACTGTCACTGTGGGACCTTATATAGACAGGTGTGTGCCTATCCAAATCCTGGCACATACCATCTGAGACGCATGCGCTCTGAATGCTTCTCCTTTTAATAACAGAGCATGATTTATCCTACCACAATCAACTTACTAGCATGCTCTGACCTGCCTTATTTCAAAGCGATTATTAGAGGGACCTTTTCAACCACACATGAATGATGTGATCATTTTGATTGCGAGGCAACTGAAGCCTGGTATAATGGAAAAGTGTCTGGCTGTTAGAGACCTGAGGTATGGGGGGATACAGGGATTACCCATGAATTAACAGGCCTTCTGCCATCCCGGCTCTTGAGAGAAATGGGTGGAAGTGGGGCGAGAGTGCATCTGTTCTCATAGCCAAAACATCCTCTAGGGGTCCGTGGTGCCTAACTCCTCCTAAAAGGTCTTAATTCCAACATTCCCCCGTCACTAAATGGAAGCAGGAGGCACCAAAGACAATGCTTTCCTGACGGCTAATTGAATCCATTTTAAACCCATGCACCTCAACAAGAAACAATAGCTTTCATCGCTGAGGTCGTACAGCCTCTGGGAATCAGGGTGTGTCTGCAGTGTGGACAACATAACAGACGTGATGTGGGGGAGAGAGAGAAAAAAAAAAGGGAGCGAGAGAGAGAGAAGCAGAGAGAGAGAAAGAGAGGGAGAGAGAGAGAGAGAGGTTTTACGAAGAAGAGGACACACTGATCCAGAGCTGGTCATGTCCTAATCATTAACCAACCTAGCTGGCCCTCTAGCTTACATTACTGCCCAAGAATTTATGGCACTTTGGATCCCCCACTGCTCCCTCTCCTCTGAGCTGGATCCAAGGGCCAGGAGCTGCCCTGGAAATAATCCAACAAGGGAGTCATGTAGAACAAGTGAGATTTGAGCTCTATCCTCTCTGAAGTTCTTAGAAAATCCTTGTCAGACGTAGTTAAACAAATCCAGATAAATTAAGACCCTGGTAGCCCCGTGCTATGTGATCTCATCTCCCCTCTTTGAGTCTCGCTGGGAAACCGGGGCACCACGGCAACTCACGAGATGGGAAGTGCTGAGCCGGAACGCTCTGGAACGCAGTTAAAGGGGCAATCAGCAGTAGAAACAATAACAAAGCGACTCCCCACCCTTCATTTGGTAAAAAGCTGAGGGATGTGGCTGGAGAAATGTAACCACTCTCAAATTCATAGACAGAGCAATGGATGCAAGAACTGACAATCCATGACATCATAGTGTAGAAACTGCAGATTGGCCCTTTAAAAGAAGAAGAGAAGAAGAGGGGGATCAAGAAGAAGGAGACAGGGCAGCGTGACACCCTTAATCTCCACCAGAATACGGCAGCAAATCACCCAAACCCCAGACCCAGTACCAAACCACTGGGCTCAGGTGACCCCAGACTCCAGTACAGCCATCCTCAGCCCCTCAACCCTTTCTCCTACTGTCAGTGAGGATGGGGTGCCGCTTGATTAACAGAGCAATACAAGACTAATGTGATATACTGTACATACATGCACCAGAAATATTATGGGAAAAATCTTTATTTTATTTTATCTTTATGACTGATTTGTTTTATTCTACATTCTCTACAATCCTACATTCCAAAGTATCTCTATTTTTATTTGCTGGATTGACCCCTTGTGATAATAAAGGAAAACAACTCTGAAACATAGACCCACACACTGATACACAAGAGGAAGCAACATCCCTTGGCAGCAGAATATCAGTTTAGGAGCAGAACTGTTACTCAGTTTATTGTTAGTGGAGGAGAGTTCTGGATACTTCAATTCTCACTGAGGAGATCCTTTTCCCTCTTAAAGCCCCTGGAACCCTGGAAAGGACCTATAAATAACACAGTGAGGTCGTCACAATTGGTCATTCATGTGAGTATTGTTCCCTGGTGAAGAGGAGCCTGGGGTATTATGACAGCCAGCCAGCCAGCCCCCTCCTTCCACCCACCCATTATGACAGCACTCTCCTTCCATCCGTCTATCACCTGTTTGACTCCTATTAGTTCTGTTTTCCCAACAGCAATCTGAGATAGAATTTTAGGGGAGTAGCATGCGTAGCCAGGAATAAGAGAGATTCCAGAAGAAACAGTGCATCAAAGAGGAAAATAAATGGGCATCCCGGGCCTCTTCCCCATGCTTCTCTCTATTCTCTCCTGGTGTCTTACTTTCATTCATTTCTAATGTACCTGTTTTAAGTCAAAGTTCATTTGAAAGAATTCATTAATTATATTGCCACTCAAGCAGATCACTCCAAAACAGGAACCAAACTTTATTGTGACACCAGACTGTGGTGACACCGTACAAGCAGATCATTCTGAAACGGTGTACAACCTATATGTATGAGCTCACAGTGGGAGCAATTACACAAGAAAACAACGACATGGGGAACTCTCTCTCCCCCCTAAAATAGTACAGTAGAGCGTTATTTAGTGGAACCTTTCCAATGAATAACCAAAACACAACAACAAGATAGTTCTCAATTGTATACATTAGTCTAGACTGTGAATACCAAACATTAGGAACACCTTCCTAATATTGAGTTCCACCCCCTCCACCCCCCCTTTCGCCTTCAGAACAGCCTCAATTCGTTGGGGCATGGACTCTACAAGGTGTCGAAAGTGTTCCACAGGGATGCTGGCCCATGTTGACTCCAATGCTTTCCACAGTTGTGTCAAGTTGGCTGGATGTCCTTTGGATGGTGGACCATTCTTTAAACACATTGGAAAATGTTGAGTGTGAAAAACCCAACAGCGTTACAGTTCTTGACACAAATCGATACAGCTGGTCATGGAAAGAGCAGGTGTTCTTAATGTTTTGTATACTCAGTGTATATCAGTGTTTCTCAACTCCAATCCTCGAGTAACCCCAACAGCAAATATTTGTGTTGTCGCCGCAGACAAACTCACCTGATTCAACTCATCCAGGGATTGATGATAAGCTGACAAGTTGAATTAGGTGTGTTTGTTCAGGGCTAAAATGTAAACGTGTCCTGTTGGGGGTACAGGAGGACTGGAGTTGGGGAACACTGGTCTATATTATCTCATCAGTTCCAAACATCTTCTACACTTCCCAGATCATTCCACTAGTGGAAAGAACCTGCCCTCCTACGCCATAAGGCCTGCATCAAGATACACATTTCCATGACACCAACAGAGAAAAACACCAAGCCAAGCACAGTGTGTGGAAACTCTTACCAGTGGAGGAGCATACAGGGCAAAGCTTTGTTTTCACAGGTAGTCTCTCTTGTACCACTGGGTAACAGGAAATTAGGTCATTATAAAGTTAAAAACAGGGATCAATAAATGTGACTGCTACTGAAACTTAAACCTCCATAAACAGCAGTCCAGTTGGTCCCCTGGCTGGGAACAGTAGCATTACTCCTTTCCAACGTTCAAGACGGAAATAGAAAGAAAGTCATTAGCAACATTATATGGTTTCAATTAACTTGTGAAGTGAACTGGCCTGCCATTGCAAACTTTGAGATTAGCCATAAACACAGACTTTTTCATCTGACGATGATTCACTTGCTCAGTAGGGAATAAGATACTCAGAAAGGAAGTGTTCATCCTTCCTTTCTCAGCTTTACAATACATACTGTCTGCCTCCTCTGATTCCCACGACTGTTGGAATAAATGTAAACCTCCTCCTCACTCATGCTCTCAGGAGTCCCTTGACTCTCCAGGGTCAAGGGCCAGAGCAGGGTCAGCAGCAATTTGAAGTGGGAGAAACAGCAGCACAGGGTATAGAATGATGTGGGAGGAAGTGGCAGAATACAGCTGGCCAGATTCAAAAGAGGACAGTCAGCATCAAGTGACAGGCTGCGTCAAACGGAAGTGGCCACAAGAGTCAGCTGGAAATAGAACGAGTCCAAATTCACCCAAGGCTGAAAAACGGCAATAGAACGTTGGCTAAGCTGGAACACTAGCGCGAGCCCATAGCAAATGAATTGAAACAAACTTTCGCTGAGCCTCTTGAGAGCATCCTGTCGGGCTGTATCACCACCTGGTATGGCAACTGCACCGCCCGCAATCGCAGGGCTCTCCAGAGGGTGGTGCGGTCTGCCGAACGCATTACCGGGGGCAAACTACCCGCCCTCCAAGACACCTACAGCACCTGATGCCACAGGAAGGCCAAAAAGATCATCAAGGACATCAACCACCCGAGCCACTGCCTGTTCACCTCGCTATCATCCAGAAGGCGAGGTCAGTACAGGTGCATCAAAGCTGGGACCGAGAGAATGAAAGACAGCTTCTATCTCAAGGCCATCAGACTGTTAAATAGTCATCACTAGCACATTAGAGGCTGCTGCTGCCTATTGAAATCACTTGCCACTTTAAGAAATGGAACACTAGTTACTTTAATAATGTTTACATATCTTGCACTACTCATCTCATATGTATATACTGTATTCTATTCTATAATATTCTACTGTATCTTAGTCCATGCTGCTCTGTCATTGCTTGTCCATATCTGTATATATTCTTAAATTCCATTCCTTACTAGATTTTTGTGTATTGGGTATATGTTGTGAAATTGTTAGATATTACTTTTTAGATATTACTGCACTGTCGGAGCTAGAAGCAGAAGCATTTCGCTACACCCGCAATGACATCTGCTAAACACGTGTATGTGACATATAAAATTTGATTTGATTTGATTCTGACTGGAATGATCCTTAGAATTCTATTTCCCCTAAACAGCACCAAAAAATGTATACCTTTTTATTTTACCACTACAATCTGTTCTTAGGACGAAACGGAAAAAGAACAACTCGTATAGAAAGTAAACATCCGCACCTCGTTGGTGCCAAGTGTGCTTATGTCTGCATAACGAGGAAGTAGGAAAGAAATGGCAACTTCGGACTATTTCTGGTCTAGCGATTGATGACAACGGAGAACGCTGCTCAGCCTTACATAATTAGAAAGAGGAGATTATCCTGATTAAAATGATGCCCGACTTGAAAAAATCTAAATATACACATTGCGAGATATTTGGCGAAATATACCAGCATGCCTCTCCATAGGATAACAATATATATATATATATATTTTTTACCTTTATTTAACTAGGCAAGTCAGTTAAGAACAAATTGTTATTTACAATGACGGCCTACACCGGCCAAACCCGGACGACGCTGGGCCAATTGTGCGCCGCCCTATGAGACTCCCTGTCACGATCGTCGTACGGAATAGACCAAGGCGCAGCGTGATGAACGAACATGTTTATTTACCTTTAGTGATAAATACTGACAATGAGCAAAACAACAAACGACTCGTAACGTCCTAGGTAACATAGACCAACACGGAACAAGAACCCACAAACACAAAGGGAAAAACAGACAGTTTAAATATGGCTCCCAATCAGAGACAACCAGCCACAGCTGACACTCGTTGCCTCTGATTGGGAGTCACTCAGGCCAACATAGAAATAAACAAACTAGAACTCCCAACATAGAAATACACCACATAGAAAGAACACACCCTGGCTCAACATATAGAGTCCCAGAGCCAGGGTGTTACAGTACCCCCTAAAGGCGCGGACTGCGACCGCGCCTCAACTAGAGCAAAACAGGGGAGGGCTGGGTGGGCATTCCTCCTGGCGGCGGTTCTGGCTCCGGTCTTGCCCACCACCCTCCAATAAACCCCCCATAGCGCCCCTGGTCCGGTCTGGCCCCGCTGGCTGGAGCTGAACTGGACTTAGCAGGAGCGGTTAGCTTCAGCTCCGTAGTGGAGCAGTTGACCGGTACCTTACCAGGCACCGGTGACCCAGGCACGGGTTGTGCGGGACTGACGACGCGCACCCCTGGCTTGGTGCGTGGAGTAGGAACGGGCCGGACCGGGCTGACGATGCGCACCCCTGGCTTGGTGCGTGGAGTAGGAACGGGCCGGACCGGGCTGACGATGCGCACCCCTGGCTTGGTGCGTGGAGTAGGAACGGGCCGGACCGGGCTTACGATGCGCACCCCTTGGTTTGGTGCGTGGAGTAGGAACGGGCCGGACCGGGCTGACGATGCGCACCCCTGGCTTGGTGCGAGGAGCAGGGACAGGCCGGACCGGGCTGGCGACGCACACCGTAGGCTTGGTGCGTGGAGCAGGGACAGGCCGGACCGGGCTGGCGACGCACACCGTAGGCTTGGTGCGTGGAGCAGGGACAGGCCGGACCGGGCTGGCGACGCACACCGTAGGCTTGGTGCGTGGAGCAGGGACAGGCCGGACCGGGCTGGCGACGCACACCGTAGGCTTGGTGCGTGGAGCAGGGACAGGCCGGACCGGGCTGGCGACGCACACCGTAGGCTTGGTGCGTGGAGCAGGGACAGGCCGGACCGGGCTGGCGACGCACACCGTAGGCTTGGTGCGTGGAGCAGGGACAGGCCGGACCGGGCTGTGGAGACGGATAGGAGACCTGGAGTGAAGAGCTGCCACAACCCGTCCTGGCTGAATGCCTACCTTCACACATTCTGTGTGAGGCATCAGCACAGGACGTACAGGGCTGTGTACCCGTACTGGCATAACAGCACGTGACACTGGCGCAGGATATCCGGGACCGAGGAGAGGCACTGGAGGCCACGAGCGCTGAGCCGGCACACTCCGTCCTGGCTGCATGCCCACCTTCGCACAACACGTGCGGGGTGCTCGCACAGGACGTACCGGACTATGCCGGACCACTCGTGGCACAGTGCGCAGCTCCGCATACCGCGGAACCTGCCCAGTCTCATGCTGCCATGCCTGAGTACGGGGAGTTGGCTCTGCTCTCCATCCAGGCTCCGCCAACCTGCCTTCTGGCCCCCAACACCCGGTGGCCTCCTCTCCAAATCACCCTGTGGCAGCCTCCTGCTGCCCAGCCGCCCATGCCGTGTGCCCCCCCCTAAAAATTTTTTGGGGTTGCCTCTCGTCCGTCCGACGATGACACTGCTGACGCCGCTGCTCCTCTCTCGCCAGGGCCTTAATCCTAGCCCATGGCCCTTTGCCCCCGAGCATGTCCTCCCAGGACCACGATTTGCCCACCTGGGCCATCGCCAGCCTCTCCATCTCCTTTCCCGGCGCTTCCTCCCATGTCCAGTCTGCCTGCTCCTGGACACGCTGCTTGGTCCTTGTATGGTGGGATCTTCTGTCACGATCGTCGTACGGAATAGACCAAGGCGCAGCGTGATGAACGAACATGTTTATTTACCTTTAGTGATAAATACTGACAATGAGCAAAACAACAAACGACTCGTAACGTCCTAGGTAACATAGACCAACACGGAACAAGAACCCACAAACACAAAGGGAAAAACAGACAGTTTAAATATGGCTCCCAATCAGAGACAACCAGCCACAGCTGACACTCGTTGCCTCTGATTGGGAGTCACTCAGGCCAACATAGAAATACACAAACTAGAACTCCCAACATAGAAATACACCACATAGAAAGAACACACCCTGGCTCAACATATAGAGTCCCAGAGCCAGGGTGTTACACTCCCAATCACGGCCGGTTGTGATACAGCCTGGAATCGAACCAGGGGGTCTGTAGTGACGCCTCAAGCACTGAGATGCAGTGCCTTAGACCGCTGCGCCACTCGGGAGCCCAATGGGGGGAGCTCAGCGTTCCAAGGGCAAAAAGTATTTTGGGGCTAGCATTTGATGATAACGGAGTACGCTGCCCAGCCTTACATAATTAGAAAGAGGAGATTCTCATGATTAGAACAGTGCCCGACTTCAAAAAATCTAAATATACACATTGCGAGATATTTAGCGAAATAGACAGTATATATATTTCCTCTATAGGAAACAATGGGACGACCTCAGAGTTCCATTAGTCATTTTTTGTTGTTGTTGACGTTTTAACTACCAGCAATTGGTTCATTGTGGGCAGGTCTCATTGCCAACAATAGCGAAGCAGGCATTGTGACGTAGAACAATATGCTGGGAATAGAACGTTCGGAAGGCAAGTTGGTGCCACGGTGCTCAATAGAACTAATAGGAGCTGGCAGGGTTGCCTGTTTTTTTGTGATTACTTCAAAACTATGGCAAGCAGCGGGGAAATATGGTAATATTATGAAACTGGGCTCCACTGCAGATGCAATGAACTAGTTTTTATCAGGAAAAAGCGTTGTTAAAAATGTCATGTGTCCAGCCTAACAAGAGGCAAAGGGAGAAAAGAGCAACAGACAAGGGTAGTGTAAAGCAATAGAGAAAGCACAGTGCTGTCCAGCAGCAATCATCACAACAGGAGATGCAGAAAGAGGCTGGTTTTCCCCTAGCAAGCCACAGCATCCTGAACAGAGCCGACGGACAGACATACGGACTCAGACCTGTTGCGTTGCATCCAGGGACTCCAGCTGAGTTAGCTTTCCCATGAAAGTCTTTATTTCACACACATGCAAGCGCATGTACGCACACACACACTCACAGAGAGAGACAGAGAAACAAACATCCTCTCATATCCTCTCATTAGATGGCTTCCTAAGAATGTGCTATTCAAGATGAACTCACCACAGTCGAGACTGGCCAAAGAAAACAGGTAGATAGCAAAGTTGGATAACTCCTCCACACATCACAGCAGCCCTTTCTGAAGGCAGCGGTGCATCCCAGAGATACAGAACCTGTTCCCAGCTCTCCCTAAGAGAGGCGGATGTTTGAATGTCTATAGTCATACATAGTTTCTTTACAACAATCAGGTGTCTCACCAGTTCACTAGTTCAAGGTTTTTCTCAATCTGATGAGTGTGACTGAAGCGAGAGACCGCAAGTTTGTGAAAATGTGAATTAGTCTACTTCTTCTTTGGTTTTGAGTATGTTTCTCATCTGGATTCACACCCCTCAACAAGATGCAGCTACAGAAGAAGAGACAAGCTGAATGAGTGGGAGGTCAGTCTCAGTCATACCTTGAAAATACAGTAACTGTCTCACCAGTTCACTAGTTCAAGGTTTTTCTCAATCTGATGAGTGTGACTGAAGCGAGAGACCACAAGTTTGTGAAAATGTGAATTAGCCTACTTCTTCTTTGGTTTTGAGTGTGTTTCTCATCTGGATTCACACCCCTCAACAAGATGCAGCTACAGAAGAAGAGACAAGCTGAATGAGTGGGAGGTCAGTCTCAGTCATACCTTGAAAATACAGTAATAATACATTTGATTTCATAAAGCGCTTTTCATGTACATCTCAAAGTCACTGTGGGTTCTTTCCATTTCATGCCCGAATGCTGGATATGATTATGAAGATTGAGGTCATGATTCATTATCATTATAATGCAATGACATAATAATATCTGGATGAGGATTTCACCAGCCATCCATCAGCATCAGTGCTGTATCCACCATCCCCACTGACCCCGATTAAGTTAACATTGTCGACTACAATTTGTCTCAGACCTTTGACCCTCAGGGGAACCCTGTTCTTGACACCACCGTGTCCAATCACAGCAAAGACACTGTGTTGAAGCAATTTTACACCAAAGAGAAAGTTGCAGATTGATTTGAACCAAAGCTAATACACAGACAATTAAAGGTGAAATTGTACTTATTTGCATCATCACAGAATGACGTTAGACCAAACACTCAGGATAGGCAGACGGATTGCCTCCCACATAAAAAATGCTCCAACATGTTCCAGTGATGTTGCCTTGGGTCTGGGATTTCCAAGACTAGCCAACGTATAGACCATTGCCACATTCCCCAGACATCTGTGGTATTAAGTCACTTGTCTTGTGTAAGATAGAAAGTATTCAGATGACGTGATCCCCTGATTGTTGTAAAGAAACTATGTAAGACTATAGACATTCAAACATCCGCCTCTCTTAGGGAGAGCTGGGAACAGGGCCAACTGCTTGCTAATGGCCTGGATGCTCATATAGCAGCAGCAGCCACTTACTTGATAGAAACAAGAACTGAGTAGTAACAATGTGTATGATACAAAATTACATGAAAAACTACAGGAAATTTGCTGTTCAAGCTGTTTTTCTATATTGTGTATGTTCCAGACACAGACTGCATGGCGACTGCAGCCCGTTGTTAGAGAAGTTGGAAGTAAAAGTTGACAAAGTTCTCCGTAGGGACAGAGACAGAACAGGGAAAGCTTGGCCAACCATTTTTAGCCAACACACAGCTGTTTTTCCTGCTCCCCAGGGCATAGCTCGGCAATGCGGTCATCTTTTTGCCTTTGTTTAGTTCCCTGCTTTTTGCTTGCTTTGGCATCATCGTTCCTTACCCCTTGAGTCAATGACATAATTGAAATAATCTGGTTTTAGCCCAGTCGTACCCATATAGCAGCCCATAACTGTCACAGAAGAGTTATAGATGGAATTGAAGTAATCTCAGATGCACAGACTATAATTGTAAGGTTCATGATTGGGAAATAAATGACTCAGATAAACTGAAAGATAAATGAAGTGGTGAAACATAAGTGTGTGTGTGTGTGTTTGTGTGTGTGTGCGCACACACAGACACGTACAGTTTAATGCTATTGTTCAACAGAGTTCGTGTGCTATGGAAAATGGGTTTTCCTCGGTTGAAGTTAAGTGTGTGCTATTAAATTGGTCCCCAAGATAATGTACTTATGGCACTCTGAGTCTGACTATCATTGAAAGTGGACTGTATTGTGAAATTTAGGGCCCAGTCAGAAACATTTACTTTTTTGAGTATGGTTGAGGTACTACTGGAGTGGTATGTCTATGCCTTTTGGCTCACTCCCTTTTGGCATAGGGGAAATAGCAGCTGTCATACAAATAGAATGGTGTCCAACATTAACACACACAGACTCGCGCACACACACAGTCTTACACACACACACACTCAAAAACATAAAGCATGTTTTCTCTACAGTGCTTAGTTTTTCCAGCTGCTGTAGTTTGGATAGCCATCACTCATTTTGTATGATATGTTACGAATTAAAATGTGTAATACATGTTGCAAATTTGTAAAACGTACAATATGTTACGAATTTACAAAATGTACAATATGTTACGAATTTGCAAAACTTATGATATGTTATGAATTCTATCTAGGTGGCTAACATTAGCTAGCTGGCTAAGGTTAGCTAGGCTAGGGGTTAGGGTTAAGTTTAGGAGTTAGGTTAAAAGGTTACGGTTAGGGTTAGGAGAAGGGTTAGCTAAAGGGTTAAGGTTAGGGTCAGGGGAAGGGGAAGGGGAAGGGTTAGCTAACATGCTAAGTAGTTGCAAAGTAGCTAAAAAGTAGTAAGTAGTTGAAATGTTGCTAATTAGCTAAAGTTGTCCGTGATGAGGTTCAAACTCGCAACCATTGGGTTGCTAGACATTCACGTTATACGCCCACCCTGACCAACCACCCTAAGTAACCATCTGTCTTATGTAACCATACCAAATGTAACATATCATACTAATTTGAGTGTCCCGGATTTACATTTAGTATGTTAAGTATAGTCTATGAGACCAGGCTGGCACAGCAGGAAATGCAAACCTGTAGTGTATTCAAGGTTTAAAAAAGCTTCTAAAGTTTGTAATTTCCACTTTAAAATGTCAGTCTTGATTTGCCCTAACAAAACATTTATCAACCCTTACATTAGATGTCCTGTAGCAAACTGGCTCAAATTAAGATCCTGCATCTGTATAACTCTCAGTTCCCCCAGCATGTGAAGATCAGAGAGGAGGGAAATAGCCACTGGCAACTTTAATTAATAGTACAATTTTAGAGGGAATGAGCTCAATGAAACCCTAATGATGGCATAGCACTGGCATAGCTTACAGAGGGAGCACATTCTTTCCAGGCCCTGAAGCAAAGTTTGCAGATTGGTGGACTGGAGCTGTGTGGTGTGGCACCCCTCCACTCACTTCTCTCCAGCTCTCTGACCATTACTTACAATAGGCTAGGGTATAACCAGAGAGGGGAGACAGGTTTTGTATTGCTGTGTGAGTAGCTCCACTACTGTTTATTCTCACATAAGTTTTTATCATTATATAATGATTTTGATCATGCCTGATGGGTTATTTCTCCCACATATAAAGCTCTTCCACAGCCCTGTCCTGCATTCTCCTCCGTCATCACCCCTGATGCTATCAGCTCTAGCTGAGCTCTTCCGGCCATTGGAAAGGCTACAAAATGCACAGACAGGCAGGAAAGAGTAAACGGGTGATACAGTGCAGTCTGAGCCATGGACCTCTGCCACAATTGTTCCAGAGGTCCTGTGTGTATGCTGGACCAACATTCTCCAGTCACTCTGACTGATGGTTAATGTAATAATGCCACACACACAGGCTGGGATCTCAGATGGAGGGGCTGGGACTGCATGGTGATAATAAGGCTTAAGGGTGGCAGTTACAGAGAGTGAGGGTAGGGTAGAGGGCAGTTACAGAGAGTGAGGGTGAGGTAGAGGGCAGTTACAGAGAGTGAGGGTGAGGTAGAGGGCAGTTACAGTGAGTGAGGGTGAGGTAGAGAGAAGTTACAGAGAGTGAGGGTGAGGTAGAGGGCAGTTAGAGAGAGTGAGGGTAAGACCGGTGAGGTTGTGAGGCAACAGCTGTCAGAGAATGTCTAACTCTTTTACACCTTTATTCTTGGAGTATACATTTCGGCATTCGCTGCTGTAACACCACCCTCCAGCTTGGCTTGGGGATGTATGTGGCTACAGTATCTCATGACAGACAAAACAGGCCAGAGCATACAGGAGATTTGGTTCACTTCTGGGTGCCGATATTAGTTTGACATAGGTCCAAAGGAAGCATATTTTACATCACTCTGTGTGCATCCTGATCCTGGACCTCATAGCCAGCTGCAAACTCCAAAGTCTATTTTTTGCCGTATTGGCAGCATGCGTCAACTGACAGGAAGACACTTCTACACAGCGGCGCTCATGGGGAATAGAGGAGAGACGTTGAGTCACTTTGCCCAGCAATTGGCTTTCTGCCATTAAAGTGAAAGGGGAAAAATATTATCAGTTCCACAAGCAAAAGTAATGTTCTAAGCATTTAGCATGACTAAAGGGTAGCATTGCCTTTCTTAGACAGGTGAAAAGGGTCGGAGTATTTGCTTGTCCAGGAATTAGAAGTGAGAAGAGTTGAAGTTGACACAGTTAGAGGAGAGTGGGGCCTTTAGAGGAGAGTGGGGTAAGTTGAGTTAGTTGAGCCACCCCTTCCCACTGGGCACACACTGGTTGAATCAACGTTGTTTCCACATCATTTCAATGAAATTACATTGACCCAACATGGGATGGACATCTGTGCCCAGTGAGTTGTTTCTACACTACCGGTCAAATGTTTTAGAACACCTACTCATTCCAGGGTTTTTCTTTATTTTGACTATTTTCTACATTGTAGAATAATAGTGAAGACATCAAAACTATGAAATAACACATATGGAATCATGTAGTAACCAAAAAAGTGTTAAACAAATCAATATATTTTATATTATTCAAATAGCCACCCTTTGCCTTGATTCGTTTTTTGTCTATTTTGTATATATTTCTAAATTTTACTTTTCATTCTTTAACTAAATATACTTTCCTGCAACCCGCCTCACCCAACGTGGAAAGGATTCTATTATTTCTTTATAACTTTTATCAAGAACCTTAAGCTGAAACTAGTCTAGCTGCAACCGAATATCTGTGGTAGCCAGCTAGCTAGCTACTTGCTATTAGCCACCGTTAGCGTCTTCACCATTGTCCGTGGCCTGCACTACCCACCAGCCAGCACTAGCTCTAGCCTGGACAATTTGGAATCACTGGAATCACTGGATCCTAGCACTGGATCATCGCAACTAGATAGCTGCAACCGAATGGCTGTTGTCGTTGGCTAATTACCATTGCCCCTTAGCAAGCACCAGTTAGCCTTGAGCTAGCCTCGAGCCAGGCATATCTCCCGGCTATCTACCTCTCTGTCAACCGGATGGGACCTCCTAGTGTTGACACGGAGCCCCGCCGATCCAACACGACTGGTCTGCTGACGAAATCGTCTGATGTGGTTTCAACAGGCTTCCCGTTATGACGTCGACCACGAATATCCATCTGCTAGCCTCGGCCCGCTAGCACACACAAGCCGTGGCCTCTTGCTCGCCAGTGCTGTAGCAGCCCCCAAACTCTCCTATTGCTGTTCACCGGACCTTATGATAACTCAGCTATACAGCTGATGCCTGCTGGACTGCATCCCGCCTCAGCCCAAACTTTGTCGCCATTACCAGCTGTTGTCTTAGCTCTCTCGAATAACACCTGTGATTGTTTTATGCCTCTCTCCCATGTCAATATACCTTGCTTATTGCTGTTTCGGTTATTTCTTATTGTACTATTTCACTGTAGATCCCCCAGCCCAGCTCAACCTGCCTTAGATAGCTCCTTTGTCCCACCCCCCATACACGCGGAGACTGACTCAATCGGTGCCTCCAGTGATACTATCTCTTTCATCGTTACCCAACTCTTAGGTTTACCTCCACTGTACTCATATCCTTCCATATCCTTGTCTGTACATAATGCCCTGAATCTATTCTACAACGCCCGGAAATCTGCCCCTTTTTTTCTCTGTACCCAAC
This sequence comes from Coregonus clupeaformis, assembly GCF_020615455.1. NCBI lineage: Eukaryota > Metazoa > Chordata > Actinopteri > Salmoniformes > Salmonidae > Coregonus > Coregonus clupeaformis. The sequence continues at coordinate 11,881,002 of NC_059215.1, read as the reverse complement.
GCACTAGAAGACCAGTTCTTAAAGCCTTTAGTCATATCCTTATTCTACTCCTCCTCTGTTCCTCTGGTGATGTAGAGGTTAACCCAGGCCCTGTAGCCCCCAGTATCACTCCTACTTCCCAGGCGTTATCATTTGTTGACTTCTGTAACCGTAAAAACCTTGGTTTCTTGCACGTTAACATCCGAAGCCTCCTCCCTAAGTTTGAGTTATTCACTGCTTTAGCACACTCCGCCAACCTTGATGTTCTAGCAGTGTCTGAATCCTGGCTTAGGAAGGCCACCAAAAATTCAGAAATGTCTATCCCCAACTACAACATTTTCCGTCTCGATGGAACTGTGGTCCTCTGTAGCTCAGCTGGTAGAGCACGGCGCTTGCAACGCCAAGGTAGTGGGTTCGATCCCTGGGACCACCCATACACAAAGAAATGTATGCACGCATGACTGTAAGTCGCTTTGGATAAAAGCATCTGCTAAATGGCATATTATTATTATAAAACTGCCAAAGGGGGTGGGGTTGCAATCTACTGTAGAGATAGCCTGCAGAGCTCTATCATACTATCCAGGTCTGTGGCCAAAGTTTGAGCTTCTACTTCTAAAAATCCACCTTTCCAGAAATAATCTCTCACTGTTGCCGCTTGCTACAGATCCCCCCTCAGCCCTGAGCTGTGCCCTGTACACCATATGTGAACTGATTGCCCCCCATCTATCCTCAGAGTTCGTTGTCACGATCGTCTTCCAAATGAGTAGACCAAAGCGCAGCGCGTTGAGCGAACATGACTTTATTTAATTAAAGCCTAACACGAAAACCACAAAACAAATGACGATCGTAAAGTCCACAGTGACAATGACTGTACAGGAACAAAAACCCACAAACACAAGGTGAAAACACACAGTTTAAATATGGCTCCCAATCAGAGATAACGAGCCGACAGCTGACACTCGTTACCACTGATTGGGAGTCACACGACCAAACAAGGAAACAACCACATAGACAACCCAACCAAAACACAACAAAACGAACACACCCTGGCTCAAAATACAAAGTCCCGGAGCCAGAGCGTGACAGTACCCCCCCCTAAAGGCGCGGACTGCGACCGCGCCTCAAAACCCCCAAACAGGGGAGGGCTGGGTGGGCATTACTCCTCGGAGGCGGCTCCGGCTCCGGGCTTGACCACCACCCTTCTTCAATCCCCCCGTAGCGCCCCCGGTCCGACCTGACCCAGCTGGTAGGATCTGGACTGACGACGCGCACCCCTGGCTTGGCGCGTGAGGCAGGAACGGACCGAACCTGGCCGACGATACGCACCCTAGGCTTGATGCGTGGATTCGGAACGGGCCTCACCAGGCTGACGACTCGCATCCCTGGCTTGGTGCGAGTAGCAGGAATGGGCTGGATCAGGCTGACGACTCGCACCCCTGGCTTGGTGCGAGTAGCAGGAACGGGCTGAACCAGGCTGACGACTCGCACCCTTGGCTTGGTGCGAGTAGCAGGAACGGGCTGGACCAGGCTGACGACTCGCACCCTTGGCTTGGTGCGAGTAGCAGGAACAGGCCGGGCTGGGCTGGCGACTCACACCGTAGGCTTTGTGCGTGGAGCAGGAACAGGCCGGGCTGGGCTGGCGACGCACACCGTAGGCTTTGTGCGTAGAGCAGGGACAGGCCGGGCCGGGCTGGCAACGCACCCCGTAGGCTTTGTGCGTGGAGCAGGAACAGGCCGGGCTGGGCTGGCGACGCACACCGTAGGCTTTGTGCGTAGAGCAGGGACAGGCCGGGCTGGGCTGGCAACGCACCCCGTAGGCTTTGTGCGTGGAGCAGGAACAGGCCGGGCTGGGCTGGCGACGCACCCCGTAGGCTTTGTGCGTGGAGCAGGAACAGGCCGGGCTGGGCTGGCAACGCACCCCGTAGGCTTTGTGCGTGGAGCAGGAACAGGCCGGGCTGGGCTGGCGACGCACACCGTAGGCTTTGTGCGTAGAGCAGGGACAGGCCGGGCTGGGCTGGCAACGCGCACCATTAACTTAGTGCGTGGAGCAGGGACAGGCCTCACCGGACTGTGGAGACGGATAGGAGACCTGGAATGAAGAGCGGCCACAACCCGTCCCGGCTGAATGCCTACCTTCACACACTCTGTGTGAGGCATCCGCACAGGACGTACAGGGCTGTGTACCCGTACCGACATGACAGCACGTGATACTGGAGCAGGATATCCGGGACCGCGGAGAGGCATAGGAGACCACGAGCGTTGAGCCGGCACACTCCGTCCTGGCTGCATACCCCCCTTCGCACGACACGTGCGGGGTGCTCGCACAGGACGTACAGGACTGTGCCGGACCACTCGTGGCACCGTACGCTGCTCCGCATACCGCGGAACCTGCCCCGTCCCATGCTGCCATGCCTGAGTACGGGAAGTTGGTTCCGCTCTCCATCCCGGCCTCGCCAACCTGCCTTCTGGCCCCCAAAACCCGGTGGCCTCCTCTCCAAATTGCCCTGTGGCAGCCTCCTGCTGCCCAGCCGCCCAAGCCATGTGCCCCCCCCCAAAATTTTTTTGGGGGTTGCCTCTCGTCCGTCCGACGATGGCCCTGCTGACGCCGTTGCTCCTCTCTCGCCAGGGCCTTGATCCTACCCCAAGGTCCCTTGCCCCCGAGCATGTCCTCCCAGGACCACGATTTGCCCACCTGGGCCATCGCCAGCCTCTCGATCTCCTTACCCGGCGCTTCCTCCCATGTCCAGCCTCCTTGATCCTGGACACGCTGCTTGGTCCTTTTACGGTGGGTTTTTCTGTCACGATCGTCTTCCAAATGAGTAGACCAAAGCGCAGCGCGTTGAGCGAACATGACTTTATTTAATTAAAGCCTAACACGAAAACCACAAAACAAATGACGATCGTAAAGTCCACAGTGACAATGACTGTACAGGAACAAAAACCCACAAACACAAGGTGAAAACACACAGTTTAAATATGGCTCCCAATCAGAGATAACGAGCCGACAGCTGACACTCGTTACCACTGATTGGGAGTCACACGACCAAACAAGGAAACAACCACATAGCACTTCGAGATATTAGCTGATGTACGAAGGGCTATATAAAATAAAATAAAATAAAAAATAAAAAAATTGAAAATTGATTGATTGATAGACAACCCAACCAAAACACAACAAAACGAACACACCCTGGCTCAAAATACAAAGTCCCGGAGCCAGAGCGTGACATTCGTGCTGCTTGGTGACCTAAACTGGGATATGCTTAACACCCCGGCCAACCTACACTCTAAACTAGATGCCCACAATCTCACACAAATTATCAACAAACCTACCAGGTACAACCCTAAATCTGTAAACATGGGCACCCTCATAGATATCATCCTGACAAATTTACCCTCTGAATACACCTCCGCTGTCTTCAACCAGGATCTCAGCGATCACTGCCTTATTGCCTGCGTCCGTAATGGGTCCGCGGTCAAACGACCACCCCTCATCACTGTCAAACGCTCCCTAAAACACTTTAGCGAGCAGGCCTTTCTAATTGACCTGGCCCGGGTATCCTGGATAGATATTGACCTCATTCCGTCAGTAGAGGATGCCTGGTTGTTCTTTAAAAGTGCTTTCCTCTCAATCTTAAATAAGCATGCCCCATTAAAAAAATTCTGAACTAAGAACAGATATAGCCCCTGGTTCTCCTCAGACTTGACTGCCCTTGACCAGCACAAAAACATCCTGTGGCGTCCTGCATTAGCATCGAACAGCTCCCAAGATATGCAACGTTTCAGGGAAGTCAGGAACCAATATACACAATCAGTTAGGAAAGCAAAGGCTAGCTTTTTCAAACAGAAATTTGCATCCTGTAGCACTAACTCCAAAAAGTTTTGGGACACCGTAAAGTCCATGGAGAATAAGAGCACCTCCTCCCAACTGCCCACTGCACTGAGGCTAGGAAACACTGTCACCACCGATAAATCTACAATAATCGAGAATTTCAACAAGCATTTTCCTACGGCTGGCCATACTTTCCACCTGGCTACCACTACCCCGGCCACCAGCTCTGCACCCTCCGCTGCAACTTGCCCATGCCCCCCCCGCTTCTCCTTCACACAAATTCAGACAGCTGATATTCTGAAAGAGCTGAAAAATCTGGACCCCTGCAAATCAGCTGGGCTAGACAATCTGGACCCTTTCTTTCTAAAATTAGCCGCCGAAAATGTCGCAACCCCTATTACTAGCCTGTTCAACCTCTCTTTCGTAACATCTGAGATCCCCAGAGATTGGAAAGCTGCCGCGGTCATCCCCCTCTTCAAAGGGGGTGACACTCTAGATCCAAACTGTTACAGACCTATATCCATCCTGCCCTGCCTTTTGAAAGTATTTGAAAGCCAAGTTAACAAACAGATCACCGACCATTTCGAATCCCACCGTACCTTCTTTCTCCGCTATGCAATCCGGTTTCCGAGCTGGTCATGGGTGCACCTCAGCCACGCTCAAGGTCCTAAACGATATTATAACCGCAATCGATAAAAGACAGTACTGCGCAGCCATCTTCATCGACCTGGCCAAGGCTTTCGACTCTGTCAACCACCGCATTCTTATTGGCAGACTAAATAGCCTTGGTTTCTCAAATGACTGCCTTGCCTGGTTCACCAACTACTTCTCAGATAAAGTTCAATGTGTCAAATCGGAGGGCCTGTTGTCTGGACCTCTGCCAGTCTCTATGGGGGTGCCACAGGGTTCAATTCTCGGGCCGACTCTATTCTCTGTGTATATCAATGATGTCGCTCTTGCTGCTGGTGCCGCTCGGATCCACCTCTATGCGGACGACACCATTTTGTATCTCTAATCAAAAGTTAGATCTAGAATTGGCTTCCTATTTCGCAACAAAGCCTCCTTCACTCATGCTGCCAAACATGCCCTCGTAAAACTGACTATCCTACCGATCCTTGACTTCGGCGATGTCATTTACAAAATAGCCTCCAACACTCTACTCAGCAAATTGGATGTAGTCTATCACAGTGCCATCCGTTTTGTCACCAAAGCCCCATATACTACCCACCATTGTGACCTGTACGCTCTTGTTGGCTGGCCCTCACTACATATTCGTCGCCAAATCCACTGGCTCCAGGCCATCTATAAATCACTGCTAGGCAAATCCCCGTCTTATCTTAGCTCACTGGTCACCATAGCAACACCCACCCGTAGTCTGCACTCCAGCAGGTATATCTCACTAGTCATCCCCAAAGCCAACACCTCCTTTGGCCACCATTCCTTCCAGTTCTCTGCTGCCAATGACTGGAACGAACTGCAAAAATCTCTGAAGCTGGAGACTATTATCTCCCTCACTAACTTTAAGCGTCAGTTGTCAGAGCAGCTTACCGATCACTGCACCTGTACACAGCCATTCTGAAATTAGTCCACCCAACTACCTCATCCCCACATTGTTATTTATTTTGCTAATTTGCACCCCAGTATCTCTATTTGCACATCATCTTTTGCACATCTATCATTCCAGTGTTAATACGAAATTGTAACTATTTTGTACTATGGCCTATTTATTGCCTTACCTCCATAACTTACTACATTCGCACACACTGTATATATATTTTCTGTTGTATTTTTGACTGTATTTTTTGTTTTACCCCATATGTAACTCTGTGTTGTTGTTTTTATCGCACTGCTTTGCTTTATCTTGGCCAGGTCACAGTTGTAAATGAGAACTTGTTCTCAACTGGCTTACCTGGTTAAATAAAGGTAAAAAATTAAAATTAATAAAAAGACAGCTTTGCACACTCTTGGCAAAGCTGTCAAATATATGTAAAAAATGGCTCAAGATACCCCACTCTCCCCTAGATGAGTTTATTGATGAATGGCTAGCAGCAGGAGAACACGACAGACAGGGTGTTATAACCCAGGGCTACTGGGCTAGAACAACAACATACAGTAAACAAAGGGTGACTAGATGGATTGCTGACAGAGAAGGTAGAAAGAAATCTACGATTTTTTAAACAAAGATACTATGAGAATGGGAGTAGAGCCAGGCGACTTCTGGCATCTCAACTCAGGAAACAGTCTGGGTTGACAATTGTACAGAAAATTAAAAGCAATAATGTAGATGAACCCTTTCTGTACAAACCAAAATAAATATCTGATGCCTTTGCTAAATTCTATAAGACATTGTACTCTAAACACAGACACATGTGGGGATGTCAACAGAATGGATCCCTTTTTGGATTCCATAGATTTACCCAAAGTAGATCAAGCTGCCTCAAAAACCATTGATTCTCCTATAACAAGGGAAAAGATTAAGGACGCTATTAAGAGATTGAAGAATAATAAGAGTCCTGGATCAGACGGCTCGGCTACTCAAATTAGTTTTATAAAACTTTTACTGACCTCATTAGCCCACTGTTGGAGTGGGCTTATTCCCATGTTGTCCAGAAGGGGGAGCTCCCGCTATGCTGGAAGGAGGCGATTATATCTGTCATCTACAAAGACCATTAAGATCCCACAGAATGCGCCTCATACAGGCCAATTGCACTTCTAAATACAGACTGTAAACTCTTGACCTCCATATTGGCTAAACGGTTGGAGGCAGTGATTACAACAATAATACATCCAGATCAAACAGGTTTCATTACTGGTCGTCACCTACCTGACAACATACTGTACATAGATTGCTTTACATTATGTCCCACTCCATTCCCCAACCAGTGCCATGCATGGCATTGGCACTGGATGCTGAAAAGGCATTAGAATGGGTGTCATGGCCTTTTCTCTTTAGAAAATTGAAAAATGTGGATTTGGTCCGAATTTCATTAAATGGATTCAGTCATTATACTTTGCCCCACAAAGCATAGTCCGAGTAAATGGCAGCTTCTCTCAGTCTTTCCAGCTGGAACGAGGATCTAGACAAGGTTGCCCTCTCTTGCCACTACGGTTTGCCATAAGCATTGAACCCTTAGCTCAAATAATAAGGAACAATACTGATATCAAAGGAATAAAGGTTGGGTCTGAAACGCATTAAAATATAATTGTACGCTGATGATGTCGTGGTATATATATACATGTCTGACCCTGTGAATTCTGTCCCAAAGCTAATAGAAAGTATCAAACCATTTGGCAGATACTCCGGGTACAACACTATTGTTAATAAAACTGAAGCACTGGCCTTAAATACACATATCACCCCCTATATAAAAACGTTGTTCTCATTTAAGTGGCCAAATGAAGGTATCACATATCTAGGAAATACTATACCTGCGGATCTGGCTAACTTATACAAAGCCAACTACACCAAGCTGATAGATATAATCAAATGAGATCTGGACCTCTGGTCTGTGTTACCACTTACCCTATTGAGAAGGGTAGAATCAATAAGAATGAACGTATTACCTAGATTACTGTTCCCATTTCAAACACTTCCAACGTCACCACAAAAATCTGTTTGTGCTATTAGACAAACTCATCTCCAGATTTATCTGGCAGAGACGACGTCCCAGGCTCAGATATAAAGTACTACAAATGTCAAAACAACAGGGAGGATGGGGACTACCTAATCTGAAATATGACTGGTTTGCATCCCTATTTAGGGCCGTGACAGTATGGATGTCTGAAGCTGTAGGTACAAGATGGCTGGAAATAGAAAAGTCAGAATGTACAGTTGAAGTCGGAAGTTTACATACACCTTAGCCAAATACATTTAAACTCAGTTTTTACGATTAGACACAGGTTTTAGAAACTGGGCACGCTTGAAACTCCAATATGTCCATCATTAATGTTATTATGGGGCGGCAGGTAGCTTAGTGGTTAAGAGCGTTGTGCCAGTAACCGAAAGGTCGCTGGTTCTAATCCCCGAACCGACTAGGTGAAAAATCTGTCGATGTGCCCTTGAGCAAGGCACTTAACCCTAATTGCTCCTGTAAGTCGCTCTGGATAAGAGCGTCTGCTAAATGACTAAAATGTAAATGTAAATTATTTGAAAAAGGTAGGATACTAGGGGGTAACTAGCCCCCTGGGGTAACTACCCCCTGTAATTCACTTTAAAACCACAAGATGTCACCAAATTACTTTCCTTGGCTGCCACTGCTATTGCTCAACAAAAAATGTCCTCTGTGTCATCACAACTTTTGGAGATATTTCAACAAAACGTGGTAAGTTGATCTAATTTTTTTTAAATTTTGAAAAGGTTGTAGATATATTCCAATGAAGTTAGATCTATAATAGCTTTTTAAATATATACAAGTAGGAAAACCTTAAGATAAATAATCCACTTGTTTAGAGAGAGAAATGTAGATACTTTTTTAGTACTGAAGGCTAGAAGCGGAGAAGCGGTTGCCAGAATGGAAAACCTGATGCACCGTGGGTCGTGGGAAAATCTATGTCATTCTACACAACGTCTACTGGTCGTTGCACACCTGTGCATTATGTAACTGTTAATGTGCCTGCTCTTTATTCAATGCCATCCTTGATTAAATAGGCGGAACAATCAATGGGTGAGTGAATTATCTTCACCTTATGCCCTACAATTTGCAAACACTCCGACGAGACAATATCAATACCAACAGGAACTTGGTCTCTCTCTGCAATTGCATTTGTACCACTCTCAAACGCAAGTGGGCCTACACTTGATGAAATACTTCCAAAATCTCAAACTCTTTAATGACGTTTTTTCTGTGTCGAAAGACTCAGCTCATTTCATTGACAATGGTGCTGGCTCCACCAAATTCTCACACATTGGGCAACTGAGATATATTGTTATGCTTTTATTGTTGATCTCTGGTAATGTGCGACCAAACCCTGGGCCGGTAGATACCATGCTATCTCTACCGACTCCCTATGATTTTAAAAACAGGTTTTGGCCTCTTGCATGATAATGTCAGAAATATAATGTCCAGAAATAGACATGATTAGAATATGGGCCAATATGACTAATGCAAACATAATAGTTTTATCAGAAACTTGGCTAAAGAAATATGTGTCAAATAACTTCATTTCTATTAAAAATAATAATAATAATTAATCATTTAGCAGACGCTCTTATCCAGAGCGATTTACAGGAGCAATTAGGGTTAAGTGCCTTGCTCAAGGGCACAGACAGATTTTTCACCTAGTCGGCTCGGAGATTATAACCAGCGACCTTTCGGTTACTGGTACAACGCTCTTAACCACTAAGCTACCTGCCGCCCTATTGATGGGTACACGGTTTTTAGAACGGATCGGATGAGTAAAGGAGGAGGGGTTGCAATTTATGTGAAATCCAAGTTTAACACCTCTGAAATTATCTCGATTACCAAAGCCAAACATGTTGAATTGCTTGCGGTTAAAGTGAACGTATAAAAGGACTCCCACATCACTGTAGTCGGTCCTCGGCTTCGGGAGACACACTTAACTCTCTTTCTGATGTCCTGCACAAGCTAAATGACTCTGAATTCATTATTTTAGGAGATTTGAACTGGGACATGCTTACATCTGTATCAGACTCTTTTAAAGAACTGTGTGACTCTCTGAATCTCACGCAATTAATTAATGCGCCTACAAGATGGAATCCCAGAGCGCCTAACAAATCAATGCTATTGGACATTCTTCTAACGAATACCCCTCACAAATTCACATCGACTGGGATATTCTTTAATGATGTCATTGCTTGTCTTAGAAATACAAAAATTACCAAAGCCAAACCCCGTTATATTTTTAAAATACATTTTAGACAGTTTGATGAGCAAGCGTTCTTACATGATCTATACCATAATATTGACAGAGTAAGTCTGATTCCAGATGTTGACACTGCCTGGGACTATTTTTATATTACATTTGTGTCCATTTGTGATAAGCATGCCGCTGTGAAGAAATGTAGAATCAGTGGAAGGGACAATCCTTGGTTTTCAGATAACTTGGCAGAATTAATTAGAAAGAGAAATGTCTCTTGGGCTCAAGCTAGACATACAAATGCTCCTGTTGACTGGGCCTCCTTCAGAGCGCTAAGAACAAATGTACAGGATTGATCAGGAAGTCCAAATCAGATTTACAGTGGGGGAAAAAAGTATTTAGTCAGCCACCAATTGTGCAAGTTCTCCCACTTAAAAAGATGAGAGAGGCCTGTAATTTTCATCATAGGTACACGTCAACTATGACAGACAAATTGAGAAAAGAAAATCCAGAAAATCACATTGTAGGATTTTTAATGAATTTATTTGCAAATTATGGTGGAAAATCTGTATTTGGTCACCTACAAACAAGCAAGATTTCTGGCTCTCACAGACCTGTAACTTCTTCTTGAAGAGGCTCCTCTGTCCTCCACTCGTTACCTGTATTAATGGCACCTGTTTGAACTTGTTATCAGTATAAAAAACACCTGTCCACAACCTCAAACAGTCACACTCCAAACTCCACTATGGCCAAGACCAAAGAGCTGTCAAAGGACACCAGAAACAAAATTGTAGACCTGCACCAGGCTGGGAAGACTGAATCTGCAATAGGTAAGCAGCTTGGTTTGAAGAAATCAACTGTGGGAGCAATTATTTGGAAATGGAAGACATACAAGACCACTGATAATCTCCCTCGATCTGGGGCTCCACGCAAGATCTCACCCCGTGGGGTCAAAATGATCACAAGAACGGTGAGCAAAAATCCCAGACCACACGGGGGGACCTAGTGAATGACCTGCAGAGAGCTGGGACCAAAGTAACAAAGCCTACCATCAGTAACACACTACGCCGCCAGGGACTCAAATCCTGCAGTGCAGACGTGTCCCCCTGCTTAAGCCAGTACATGTCCAGGCCCGTCTGAAGTTTGCTAGAGTGCATTTGGATGATCCAGAAGAGGATTGGGAGAATGTCATATGGTCAGATGAAACCAAAATAGAACTTTTTGGTAAAAACTCAACTCGTCGTGTTTGGAGGACAAAGAATGCTGAGTTGCATCCAAAGAACACCATACCTACTGTGAAGCATGGGGGTGGAAACATCATGCTTTGGGGCTGTTTTTCTGCAAAGGGACCAGGACGACTGATCCGTGTAAAGGAAAGAATGAATGGGGCCATGTATCGTGAGATTTTGAGTGAAAACCTCCTTCCATCAGCAAGGGCATTGAAGATGAAACGTGGCTGGGTCTTTCAGCATGACAATGATCCCAAACACACCGCCCGGGCAACGAAGGAGTGGCTTCGTAAGAAGCATTTCAAGGTCCTGGAGTGGCCTAGCCAGTCTCCAGATCTCAACCCCATAGAAAATCTTTGGAGGGAGTTGAAAGTCCGTGTTGCCCAGCGACAGCCCCAAAACATCACTGCTCTAGAGGAGATCTGCATGGAGGAATGGGCCAAAATACCAGCAACAGTGTGTGAAAACCTTGTGAAGACTTACAGAAAACGTTTGACCTGTGTCATTGCCAACAAAGGGTATATCACAAAGTATTGAGAAACTTTTGTTATTGACCAAATACTTATTTTCCACCATAATTTGCAAATAAATTCATTAAAAATCCTACAATGTGATTTTCTGGATTTTTTTCTTCTCATTTGTCTGTCATAGTTGACGTGTACCTATGATGAAAATTACAGGCCTCTCTCATCTTTTTAAGTGGGAGAACTTGCACAATTGGTGGCTGACTAAATACTTTTTTTCCCCACTGTATGTTGGAATTTAACAATAAAAAATACGTTCAAAAAAACTAAGCCAGGGCTTTGGTCTGATGGTGGCTTAAGGTTGTTCTCCCAGTTTGTGTCTGACGTGTAAATACACTATAGGGATCACTCTGAGGCCCTGCTGCAATAGACTGTGTCAATATGACCAGTGTTTTTGGTACTCCATCAAATTGCAATGGAGACCTTTGGAAGAGACGTGGTTTCACAGTGTAGCAGAGCACATGCTGCTGATAAACAGAGAAAAAGGTAGTGCTTTGAATTATCTGCTGCCAGTGCAGATTTATCACAGAGTCAAAACAAAACGAGAGTAGAGAGACTATGCTTTTTGTTAGAATTAAAATAATAGACATAAGCTTGTCCATTCAAAACGAAGGGCTGTGTTCAACACAAATGTATAGACAGCCTTTGACATGGGCAGATAGAAGTAGGCTGCAGTACAGTACAAGCCGGGGTGCAGTGGTGCAGCACTTCAAAACTAATTAAATCCTTCCCTCTAGTGGCGATGTAGTATAACACAGTAACCCATGGTTACAATGATGACTTGTCCTGGTGATACTACACTGAACAAATATATAACTGCCACATGTAAACTGTTGGTCCCATGTCTCATGAGCTGAAATAAAAGATCCCAGAAATTTTCCATTTGCACAAAAATCTTTTTTCTCTCAAATTTTGTGCACAAATGTGTTTACATCCCTGTTAGTGAGCATTTCTCCTTTGCCAAGATAAATATCCACCTGACAGGTGTGGCATATCAAGAATCTGATTAAACAGCATGATCATTACACAGGTGCACCTTGTGCTGGGGACAATAAAATGTCACTCTAAAATGTGCAGTTTTGTCACAACACGATGTCTCAAGTTGAGGGAGCAATTGGCATGCTGACTGCAGGAATGTCCACCAGAGCTGTTGCCAGAGAATTAAATGTTCATTTCTCTACCATAAGTCGCCTCCAACGTCGTTTTAGAGAATTTGGAATTTGGCAGTACGTCCAACTGGCCTCACTACCGCAGACCACGTGTATGGCGTTGTGTGAGCGAGCGGTTTGCTGATGTCAACGTTGTAAACAGAGTGCCCCATGGTGGGTTATGGTATGGGCAGGCATAAACTACGGACGACAAACACAATTGCATTTTACCCATGGCAATTTGAATGCACAGCGATACCTTGATGAGATCCTGAGGCCCATTGTCGTGCCATTCATCCGCCGCCATCAACTCGTGTTTCAGCATGATAATGCACAGCCCCATGTCACAAGGATCTGTACACAATTCCTGGAAGCTGAAAATGTCCCAGTTCATCCATGGCCTGCATACTCACCTGACATGTCACCCATTGAGCATGTTTGGGATGCTCTGGATCGACAGAGTGTTCCAGTTCCCACCAATATCCGCACAGCCATTGAAGAGGAGTGGGACAACATTCCACAATCAACAGCCTGATCAACTCTATGCGAAGGAGGTGTGTCGCGCTGCATGAGTTAAATGGTGGTCACACCTGATACTGACTGTTTTTTTTATCCATGCCCTTTTTTTTAAGTTATCTGTGATCAACAAATAATAATAATAATATAATAATAATACAAATCAACAGATGCATCTGTATTCCCAATCATGTGAAATCCATAGATTTGGCCCAAATGTATTTATTTTAATTGAGTGATTCCCTTATATGAACTGTAACATCTTTGAAATTGTTGCATGTTGCGTTTATATTTTAATTCAGTATAAAACGTATCTGTGTCAGTTTAGTGCTGAAATAGCTTTGCTTGAACCTACACATTTTTCGATAGAATTGGTTGTCCTTGCCCAATCCAAAATTCAGATGTGTCACTTTGGCCCTGGAGAGACCATCAAGACATGAAACTCTCTTTTTCTAAAAGTATCATTTACATTTCAGTTTATATTAGTGTCAGTGTCCCTTACCTCTCCTTTTTGCTGCTGTCCAGCCAATGCAGTCTTCAGCCTTGATCTTATCCAGGTAGAGGGTGAAGTCACTGGTGAATGTTCCACCTGAATGGCTTTTGAAGTTGTTGATGACTTTCTGTCCTTTTTACAGCATATGTGAAAGCCACCTGGGAGAGACAAGGAGTGATATTAACCCCACAACGATCAAGAGTCACAGAGAAATGTAGAACCTCCTAAAATGAAAACAGGAGTCATATATATTTTTTTGAAATGTATCTTTTAATTTACATTTTTTCTATAAAACATTTTGTCCACTTTAGGCGACAGTTAGCATAAGAGTAATTATCACAGCTTTGAGATGAAGTCCAACCAAACCTCAGTCAATCTTTTCAGTCATACATACTGTACCTCTGCTCTCACACACAGACACATACAAACATAATAATCATATAATTATAGTGGGTTGGAGTTCCTTTAGTGCAGTGGTCCCATACCTAAATCCATTCATAGGAAGCCAAAGATGAAGACTCAACAATAGGCAGCTATTCAGTTTCACCAATTCCTTAAAGGCTGGAACTGTGTCAAGGTAAGCAATGGTGGAAAATACATCTATTTGATTGAGAAGATCACTACAAGTCTCTTCAGAATTAATCAGAGCTGGAGTCTCCAATTAAATCTTCTAGAAATTGGTGGATGATGAGAGCAACGAATCAAGTTTGAAACCACTGTTTTGGTGCAACTCTTAAGCATTATTTCTATATCAGACCCCTCATGCACAGCATCTCATCCTGTGTTAGTTAGGCCCATATACAGTACAGAAAAAGGGTTCCAAAAGGGTTCTTCGGCTGTCCCCATAGGAGAACCCTTTTTGCTCCAGGGAGAACCCTTTTTGGTTCCACGTAGAGCCTTTTTGGGTTCCATGTAGAATCCTCTGTGGAAAGGACCCTACATGGAACCAAAAATGGTTATTCAAAGGGTTCTCCTATGGGGACAGCTGAAGAACCCTTTCAGGTTCTAGATAGCACCTTTTTTTCTAAGAGTGTACGTGGTGCACTGGGCAAGATGGCAACAAGCTTTAAAATAGATAGTCAGTTAAAAGAGAGGATGAAGACAATATGTATGATGAGTCGGTACAGGTCAGTACAAACAGACACCATAAAAATACATTTAAAAGAAAAAGAAATGTTATAGGATTGCAATTACATATACATGTACAGTATGTCATTCCAAAATTCTCTCAGAGAGCATAACGTAATGCTTCCCTCACCACAGAAATGGTTGATTAAAATGCATTTTCTGTGGATTTCAGATCAAACTTTCAATCAGAAACGTCCATGATTCAATGTCCATCAAGACATACTTAGTACTTAAAAAGTATATTTTGTGTAACGGCAGGAACATTTTTCAAATTGTAAACCTATAAGAACAGCACCTTTTAGGAAATAATATGACTACTCATATGCATGCCCCACCCCCCAGGCCCCCAACACACACACACACACACACACACACACTCAAACAACGAAGACACATACACACTCAACAAAACTACTACAATCTGGGTATTGTCATATCCTCCTTACATCATTCTGTATTTCTGTAATACTACTTCAAACACCTTAGGCTTTCCGTTTCTTTTGACTCTTTAAATTATATTTTTTAAATGACATCTTATGACATAAAATAGCTGTGTTTCATAGAGAATCCTACTCTGTAAAAAAACGATCTAGTTGTTTCAAATTACTATTACTTAGTAACTGGTTAACTGACGTTTTTAGTTTACTCAACTTTTCGGTCCAAGTGTAACCTGAACTAAAAAAATTCAGTCAATTTAAAATGATGTGTTTGCTCAGCCCTCATATGTTCATTCAACTATAAATTATTATTTGGGCATCTTAACTAAAAAAGTCTGTGCAACTGGTTACACACACAGTGCTTTTAACATACAATGTTTTCAATGTACATATTTGACATACATGATTACATTATGCATGTTCATTTATAAATACATTATTATTCAACATGTCCTCACCTGGGACTTGAACTCATAACCTCTAGGCTCATGACAATCCGATCTTCCTGCTACACCACCATATCTATGTAAATGATCAGTTCATCTAACTATTCTCTCATCATTGATTTAATTTACTTATTTCAGCAATTTTTTTATATATTTTTTTATATTTGTCTTATGTTGGTGGGGCATATTACTCTTGTTTTAATGTTACTCCATAATCACTATGATAAATACACGTTTTCTTGAGTGTACTTTTAGATTCAAACTGAGATTTACTTTGAAGTGCAAAGTGTAGCAATTGGAATGCTGTGAACCAAGAGCTTGTAAGTTTCAATCCCAGCTGAGACCATGTTGAATATTAATTACTGTATAAATAAACATGCACAATATAAATCATGTATTTCAACTTGTGTCAAATATGTAAATTGAAAACATTGTATGTTAAAAGCACTGTGTGCTTTTAACATACAATTTTATGTATGTTACATTTTGGGGGGTTCAGGTAGGTACAAAGAGTAGAGTAAACACAAAAAAAGGCTGTGGAACCAGTTACTTAATAATAATTAGTTGAAACAACTAGATTTGTATTTACAGTGTAGATTTCTGCCCCTATAGACTCATTATATGAGGTTTAAACGTGACAGACAAGGGAGGTCTATTCTGTGGACTCTGACCACCTGTACGATGATCTGACATGCTAACTAAAAACAGAGATCACAAAGACTTCTTGCGCTCAATATCAACAGCATCACAATTTTACAAAGACAAAGTGTAATATATAATTCTAACATTGTAATGGTTACTATTATAGGTGAACTGTCTTTTAATAAATAAACTGTGCTTGCGTGAGAGGTCTAAGGTATGTATATCCGGAGAGACACTATTTAGAAAGAGAAGCCGGTGCAAACCTTCTGATTTTTACAAATGTTTTTCCATTTTGCCCCAATGCAGAAAGGGGCCCATATCACCCTGTGCCTATGCTAATTGACCACAAAGTGCATATAGATCATACAAGCAGCTCTTTCAGCTCTGCCTTGCCCATTGCAAACTCTTATACAGTACACCAAAAACAAGTATATCCAGGATTGTTTGTTAGGTCTATTCTCAGTCAGAGGGGGAGGGGGGAATATATACTACCAGTGGCCCTAATTTGGCTTCAGATTACAGCTGAACAGTTGTAACAAGTGTACCAGACTAGCGTGACGTTTACAATGTTCACTAAATACTCACACAACTGTTGTTTATTGTATCGGTCTACAGTATAGAAAAGGGCACATATTCTTCTTAACCCCAACTCCTTGTTTTAATCAAGCCACTCGAATCCACTGAATGATTCTGAAATGCTCCCTTGGCAAGGACCAGAGCAAATGTTAACGATCACACAAAAACATTGTCTTTTTGTGGTGCCGGGAACTGAAAACAACACTACGTAGTTCTCAATGACTGAATTACACCTCCCACACAAACGTGTGCTTCTGAAGTCATTTATTTCGTTAAGGCCAACAAGGCTGCCAAATGGCACCATATTCCCTACATAGTCCACTACTTTTGAAAAAGTAGTGCACTACACAGGGAAAAGGGTGCCATTTGGGACAGGTCCCATGATCTCCACCCCGTGAAAATAAGAGCATTTCACTGACATACAACTGAACCGACAGTACTGCTGCAGGGGAACTGCTGTGTTTGCCTTCAGGATGACTTCCCCTCCTTTACTTTACTTTAATGGAACTGCTCATTTCTTCCAAATCGATTATTGTAGTAATGATGGTTATTATTATGAATTCTAACCTGTAACATCATACTAATTTGTGATAACTACACTGTCTATCCATGTAGTGTAGGCTTTATTCAGCTCAAAATGAAGCTATTGTGCAAAACATCTGCAGAGGTGCTAGTACTAAACCTCAGGGGGCAGTGGTGGGTATATCTCTCCTTCAGTGGCCAGGCAGGCCACTTCCTGACACTGCCCTTCTGAGGTACTCTGCTGGGGGCTGAATGGTACCTCCTTAGCCTCCTCAGCCCCCAAGCCATTCTCTGAGCACAGAGCCACCGGGGGCAAAAACTCGCCCTCAACCTGCCCGCAGGTAATACCTCTATGCTCATCCCTCTCTCGCTGCTCTCCTCCCTCTGGTTCTTTATCCACACACTCCTGCTCCTCCTCCTCCCCAGGCTGAGACTCCTCAAACGGCTCGTTCTCTATGGGACCTAACTGGTAGTAGAGCAGGGACGAGGCCGGATCTTTGAGGCCACCATGGGGGTTGTCCCCTTCCCCCTCCCCATCTCCCTCCTGGTTCTCTGTGATGCAGAGCAGGGTAGCCCCAGTGGGGAACGGGCCCTGGAGGAGGGAGATAGGGACCCCCTCTATCCCGACCCCCACCCCTGTCTCCCCAGACAGCTCCCCCTGCAGGGCCCCAGGTAGGAGGCACAGAGACTGCTCCCCCATGCTTCCTACTCCCCCCCTGCCCCGCTGCACCTCCTCCTCTTCCTCTTCCTCCCTCATCCTCTCCTGCTCCTCTGCACTTTGCAGGTGGAGCACGGCGATTTCGTTCTCCCGCTCCAGGCAGGCCTGCTCAGTCAGGAGGTCCCGAGCCTCTAGGACCATCTGGACCTCTCTCTCCTCTGCCTCTAACTCAGAGTCCAGGCCATGGGCCCCTGTGGACAGGTGAAGGTCTGGGGAGGGAGGCCTGGTGGAGGAGGGGTCAGACTCTTCATACTGCTCCCCAAGCCCTGCCCTCTGCCCCAGCAGCCTCCCCTTCTCCAGGTCCAGCTTCATGATGGTGTGCAGGTAGTGTGTTCGTACGCGCAGCGGATTGAACTCGATGCGGCCCGCCGAGTTCCTACAGCCATCCCGAGAGCAGCCACAGGGGAAAGACATCCTGTCCACCTGGAAAGAGAACATATGTGGAAATAAAGAGAGAGAATACACGCAGTTATAAAATATTCGGTAAAAGGCAGTACTAGGGTTGAATAGCGGGAACCGGAATACCAAGATTTCCCGCCCATAACTGTGAGAAACCAGTAAATTATAATAAATGATTTCTATGAACAGCATGATGTGAAATGGAACTGTTAAATGTCTAAATATGCCTTCTCTACAGCCTTCTCTCTGCATGATCAATCATCAACGCTCTAGGTGGAGACAGACAGCGCATCTCAGTATGGAGCGCAGTTCACAATGCATGTATCATCTCATCATGGTAAAAAAAATTATTGTGACAGGTAGCGTAGGCCTACATTTGCTGCAGCATAGCCTATGCTACAGTAATATAAGGACTGAATGCGTGTCTAATTTACACATCTCCATCTGGCTTTCGGGGCATCTTATTTTTTTATTGTAAAGATGATTTTTTTTTATTGCAGCTGCAGAGTTTTAAAACAGCCTATCACTCAAATATCATTGCGAGCACGGTCTCGCAGTCGCTCGCAGTCTTTCTCTCTCTCTATCAAGTCCATTCAAATTGCATTCGAAATACAGTGGGGAAAAAAAGTATTTAGTCAGCCACCAATTGTGCAAGTTCTCCCACTTAAAAAGATGAGAGAGGCCTGTAATTTTCATCATAGGTACACGTCAACTATGACAGACAAAATTAGAAAAGAAAATCCAGAAAATCACATTGTAGGATTTGTAATGAATTTATTTGCAAATTATGGTGGAAAATAAGTATTTGGTCAATAACAAAAGTTTCTCAATACTTTGTTATATACCCTTTGTTGGCAATGACACAGGTCAAACGTTTTCTGTAAGTCTTCACAAGGTTTTCACACACTGTTGCTGGTATTTTGGCCCATTCCTCCATGCAGATCTCCTCTAGAGCAGTGATGTTTTGGGGCTGTCGCTGGGCAACACAGACTTTCAACTCCCTCCAAAGATTTTCTATGGGGTTGAGATCTGGAGACTGGCTAGGCCACTCCAGGACCTTGAAATGCTTCTTACGAAGCCACTCCTTCGTTGCCCGGGCGGTGTGTTTGGGATCATTGTCATGCTGAAAGACCCAGCCACGTTTCATCTTCAATGCCCTTGCTGATGGAAGGAGGTTTTCACTCAAAATCTCACGATACATGGCCCCATTCATTCTTTCCTTTACACGGATCAGTCGTCCTGGTCCCTTTGCAGAAAAACAGCCCCAAAGCATGATGTTTCCACCCCCATGCTTCACAGTAGGTATGGTGTTCTTTGGATGCAACTCAGCATTCTTTGTCTTCCAAACACGACGAGTTGAGTTTTTGCCAAAAAGTTCTATTTTGGTTTCATCTGACCAGATGACATTCTCCCAATCCTCTTCTGGATCATCCAAATGCACTATAGCAAACATCAGACGGGCCTGGACATGTACTGGCTTAAGCAGGGGGACACGTCTGGCACTGCAGGATTTGAGTCCCTGGCGGCGTAGTGTGTTACTGATGGTAGGCTTTGTTACTTTGGTCCCAGCTCTCTGCAGGTCATACACTAGGTCCCCCCGTGTGGTTCTGGGATTTTTGCTCACCGTTCTTGTGATCATTTTGACCCCACGGGGTGAGATCTTGCGTGGAGCCCCAGATCGAGGGGAGATTATCAGTGGTCTTGTATGTCTTCCATTTCCTAATAATTGCTCCCACAGTTGATTTCTTCAAACCAAGCTGCTTACCTATTGCAGATTCAGTCTTCCAAGCCTGGTGCAGGTCTACAATTTTGTTTCTGGTGTCCTTTGACAGCTCTTTGGTCTTGGCCATAGTGGAGTTTGGAGTGTGACTGTTTGAGGTTGTGGACAGGTGTCTTTTATACTGATAACAAGTTCAAACGGGTGCCATTAATACAGGTAACGAGTGGAGGACAGAGGAGCCTCTTAAAGAAGAAGTTACAGGTCTGTGAGAGCCAGAAATCTTGCTTGTTTGTAGGTGACCAAATACTTATTTTCCACCATAATTTGCAAATAAATTCATTAAAAATCCTACAATGTGATTTTCTGGAATTTTCTTTCTGAATTTGTCTGTCATAATTGACGTGTACCTATGATGAAAATTACAGGCCTCTCTCATCTTTTTAAGTGGGAGAACTTGCACAATTGGTGGCTGTCTAAATACTTTTTTTCCCCACTGTATGTATTCATCCCCTTTGCTATGAAGCCCCTACATAAGATCTGGTGCAACCAATTACCTTCAGAAGTCACATAAATTGTTAAGTCCACTTGTATGCAATCTAAGTGTCACATGATCTCAGTATATATACACCTGTTCTGAAAGGCCCCAGAGTCTGCAACACCACTAAGCAAGGGGCACCACCACGCAAGCGGCACCATGAAGACCAAGGTCAGGAACAAAGTTGTGGAGAAGTACAGATCAGGGTTGGGTTATAAAAAAATATCAGAAACTTTGAACATCCCACGGAGCACCATTAAATCCATTATTAAAAAATGGAAAGAATATGGCACCACAACAAACCTGCCAAGAGAGGGCCACCCATCAAAACTCCCAGACCAGGCAAGGAGGGCATTTATCAGAGATGCAACAAAGAGACCAAAGATAACCCTGAAGGAGCTGCAAAACTCCACAGCGGAGATTGGAGTATCTGTCCATAGGACCACTTTAAGCCATACACGCCACAGTGCTGGGCTTTACGGAAGAGTGGCCAGAAAAAAGCCATTGCTTAAGAAATAAATAAGCAAACACGTTTGGTGTTTGCCAAAAGGCATGTGGGAGACTCCCCAAACATATGGAAGAAGGTACTCTGGTCAGATGAGACTAAAATTTAGCTTTTCGGCCATCAAGGAAAACGCTATGTCTGGCGCAAACCCAACACCTCTCATCACCCCGAGAACACCATCCCTACAATGAAGCATGGTGGTGGCAGCATTATGCTGTGGGGATGTTTTTCATCGGCAGGGACTGGGAAACTGGTCAGAATTGAAGGAATGATGGATGGCGCTAAATACAGGGAATTCTTGAGGGAAACCTGTTTCAGTCTTCCAGAGATTTGAGACTACGACGGAGGTTCACCTTCCAGCAGGACAATGACCCTAAGCATACTGCTAAAGCAACACTCGAGTGGTTTAAGGGGAAACATTTAAATGTCTTGGAATGGTTTAGTCAAAGCCCAGACCTCAATCCAATTGAGAATCTGTGGAATGACTTAAATATTACTGTACACCAGCGGAACCCATCCAACTTGAAGGAGCTGGAGCAGTTTTGCCTTGAAGAATGGGAAAAAATCCCAGTGGATAGATGTGCTAAGCTTATAGAGACATACCCCAAGATACTTGCAGCTGTAATTGCAGCAAAAGGTTCCTCTACAAAGTATTGACTTTGGGGGGGTGAATAGTTATGCACGCTCATGTTTTCTGTTTTTTTGTCTTATTTCTTGTTTGTTTCACAATAAGAAATATTTTGCATCTTCAAAGTGGTAGGCATGTTGTGTAAATCAAATGATACAAACCCCATTTTAATTCCAGGTTGTAAGGCAACAAAATAGGAAAAATGCCAAGGGGGGTGAATACTTTCGCAAGCCACTGTATATACATCAGCCTACTAATTATAAAAATGTAAAATAGGCCCTATTATATTTCCAAATTAAAATCAAATTCGCTAGCCTACCTTTGTAGGACACATGTCCTGCACCAGCATCGCATGTTCTCTCCCAGCTTCATGGTTTGAAGGAGGTGCGTAATTCCAGTCCATATAATACATTATAATACAATACAGTACAGTAATACAGTCCAAACTCAAAAAGATTAGCCTCCTGGAGCATGTTTCATTTATTTACCCAAGAGAGCATCACTACATCTATGGGCTTTTATGTTTTTCTGACTCGTGCGTAATGTGCGGTAGCCTATAGGGAATATCATAGGCTATGTATTGGTTAACGGCACAATCATTTGGGCATTTTTGGGCTTGGTCTCATAAAATGTATTTAATATAGGGCTCATAAAATGTATTTAATATATGGCTCATGTAGCATCAGGCTTGAATTTTTATGTTGATCAAAGCTCTAATCAAATCCAGAAATATTTATATGCTTTAAAATTACCCAGGAGAAAAGTGATTTATTTTCGGGATGGAACATTTGTCAAATACTGGGAAAATATTCAACCCTAATCTGTACTGAGCGCACAAACACATTACATCATACACACACACCTGGCACTTGATGCCAGCCTGGCTGCAGCCACAGTGGCGGGGGTCACAGTAGAAGCGGCAGTCGCAGCCACACTCCTCCCTGGACAGCCTGATGGTCCGTAGCTCAGCCTTCTCCCGGGCATCTATGCGGGCGTTACCAGAAGCTCTGAGGAGCGCCCGGCGCCGCTTGGTGGGCAGCGGCTGCAGGAAGAAGCAGTCGTCCACCTCCACCCCCTCTACATCCAGGTCATCGTCTGACACGTCGTCGAGGGTCAGCAGGTCAGCCTGGGCACACTCCACCGTACCGTTACGCGTCAGCTGGAGATGATGGGGTGAAATAGACACACAGGACATTAAGAGAAACAATCAGACCTACATTGCTCACTAAGGGTGGAATTCTGACTGGGGATGCATGCACATAACTCAAGTTTTAGTGCAAATCTTCCATTGATATCAATACATGATTTATACAATTGTCGAGTTAAGTGTGCCTGCATACCAATTATGATTCTAATCTGAACAGGGATTTCTCATTTAAACCCAAGGAGGTCCTTCAAAACGTAACTATAATATCAATGTTTGACCTCACCTTCATCTTGCGAGCGTTGAGCTTCTCTTGGCGGAGGTGTTGGCGCACGGCGTGGCGGTGACTGGTCTCCTGCTCGCAGGCGAACTCTCCCAAGGTGTAGCGGCGGATGGAGCAGTGGTGGCGAGCCATGCCCAGGGAACTGCCTCCCTGGCTGGGCACGCTGGTGAAGCCCTGCCGCCTGGGGAAGTAGTACACAGTCACCACATCAAACCGCACCCGCTTCCGACCTGGAGAGGGCTTGTGCCGTCTTAGGATGGAGGTCGCTGGGTAGGGAAGGAGGAGGAGAAAAGAGCAGTGAAGAGAAAAGGGTAAGGGTGGATGAACAGTTTCCATAAACTGGTTATAACCACAGATAGTATAAGGGTTATTATAGAGTAATAATCCATCATTCACTTTAAAACCTAGCCTATTTTTAGATGGACTTGGAATTATATTTTCATTTCGCTGACTATTTGCCTAGTGCAGTCAGTTGCCCTACATGCATCAGTCTATTTGGTGAGTACATTAGCCAACAAGTAATGCCGGTTCTACCGTATCCTAACCCTTACGTATGAGTGCAGTGCTGGAGGGGGGGTTGAGGCTATCACAGCTGTCAGCGCTGTCACTGCTGGAAATGTCATCGTCTGAGTCCTTGGGCGTAGAGTATGGAGAGCCACTGTCCACCTCCTCGAATCTTCGCTTGAGGCTGAGAGATGAAACTGCCTCCATGGAAACTTGGCGTCTGAACGTGGAGAGACAGACAAACTTATGGTCAGAGACAAGCAGTCGGCAGTCGTCACAGACAGAGAGAGATTATCAGTCTGGCACATGCGTAGGTACACAATTGGAAGGACTTAATGAATACAATAGTGAAGGTCAGAGAGGCATATCTATAATCTTTTTTACGGAAATAACAAATAAGACTTTCATCAAGCCAAGGCATTTGAGAATTAGACAGTAGGCATAGTAATAATACATATATCCTATGGGGCTATCTGAATAACAAAATATTATATTATCCCACTGTAACTGTTTATAAACATGTATTAATTAAATCAAATCTGGATCGGCAAGGTTGTAAGTACATTCTAAGTAGCCTACAGTAGATTAAGAAGAATCCCCTGAGCACGTCTCTGGGCCGTGGATCGATTCCTGATACCACAACGGGGTGAAATCAGCTTCTCGGTATAGTCTCACTCTCCTTTCATCTGTATTCTTACCCCATCACTCCCTCTCTCATGAAAATCCTGCTCCCAAATCATTGAATCTGGAAAACGTCACCATGGCAACTAGGAAAGCAGCTAGCTAGGGGTTTACATGAACGGAAAGAGCAACTAGCTGTTCTCTAGATAGGTAGCCCTACGTCCCTTTAGCTTTTCCTATAAAAACATAACATTGGCCGGGCCCCTTCAATAGCGGGGGATTGGGATGCCAGGGACAGGAGGCGGCTCTGGCAACACCAGAGGGTCAAATAAGGCCATGCTGAGACATTTGAATAGACTCCCTCTATACATCTTTGTGCCCCTTTCATGGATTCAATGATCTTCACTGTCATATAAATAGCGTCCCATCCCATGAGATTAAAACCAACCCTCAGAATCAAATGTGATTTTATGGCCCTATGGAAAATGTGGGACTGCAACATATCATTTCTCTGTTGAAGTTTCAGTGGAATCTAGCCTATTCATTAGTACATATAGAGATTGCATTGCAAGTAAATCTGTCTCCATTTGTCTTTTACAGTGGAAAATTATTATATGCATTATGCACTTTATATATTACCCTTGTTACAGAATTACCTTTCAGGAGGCAGCACCAATCTCCTACACAAAACAATCTGTGGTTATTGCAAAAAGTTGTATTTCCCCCCCACCTACATGTCACAAAAAGATTTGAATGATACAATTACAACCATGCAGCTTCATCACAACCAAGAGGGTGGCCAGACAGCCAACATCAGTTAATGACTAGCCTACTACATACAAAGGACAATGTATCAGGCCTTGGTTTTCATACTGTGAGCTGGTATGCCTAATAAAGCAAAAGGCTGTTAGATACATCTGTACATCATTTAGCCAGGCATTAAACCACCAGGTTGCAGTAATGGCTATCAGAAAAACCTCAATGACACACATCTTATGATGATGACCTAATTCAATTGAACCAAATTAGAGTAGCATACACTATTCTAGTATGGGAATGACAATAATCTACATAGGCTAGACTCAATCTTCTATAATTATAATAGAGTAAAAGAAGACTAGCCTATAGGCATATTGTTTGGTAGGCTACTACTGAAACTGTGAGACTGTGCCTTGTTTCCAAAATTCCTGACTACGTGCAATATAATTTGTAGGAGCGTCCTAAAGCTACGCAGTCTACTACGTGCTGATAATAAACCTTACAAAGTCTCTTGAGTGCCTCAAACGACAACGATCTATATTTCGTAAATGGAGTGACGATCGACAGACTGGGTGCAGTAGGAAATAATGTAGCTAAATCTAATTGTCAGACATAGGAGCCTCTACCGACCCCGTCTCTGTAGCATACTATGTCACCCCCTTGACTAACACACAATGGCAAACTGCCCAGGCTCATGAAACGTTAAACCCCCAAGTGCCTTCCTTACCTTCAGCAGAAAAAGGACCCTCTCTTCTCCCGATCAACTGCTGAACGTTCCTTTCATTCACGGCGGATTGTTCATGGATCTTGTAACGCCCTATTTAGATTTTTGCTTATTATTTTTTCCAGACATGTAACGTTTGGCTAACTATTTTTTAAGTAAACCTGTTGTTAATTTGTTCAGTATGAATGCTTATTTCTGTGATTGTCAGTTCGTTACACTATTTCTGCATTAGTAGGCTACACCGGCTTCAAGCAGATATTGGACTACATAAAGGAAACGTATTTTATGGTCGCTTCCAGGAGTGCATGTTCCATGTAACTTTGACGTAACAACCCTGTATAGCCGGGGCAGACCGTAGGAAAGAAGGACGTCAAGTTTAGTTTAAATGTATTAGGCTACTGACATCCTTTTCTGCTAAATTGCAAAAAATCAATAAAAATAATAATAAGCTAACTGCCGGATGCCTTATCTTCCAGGTTTGAGCCTTCAAATGCTTGCATTGGAAGAGCAATCCGCTGACATCTGTATTCGTTTATCCACTCTTTGCAAGGGCGGTTTCAATTGGCCTAATGTCGTTTTTCTTCAAGTATAATGGCCGTTATCCTCCTCGCCTTGTTTGGTACAGTAATGTCAAAATGTTACAGAATTTTAGCCGGATTGACGTCCTCCTTTTCCTCGCCTCTGCCCCGGTTTGTTAAAATGTAACAATAGAGTAAAGAATGCTACAGTGTAGCTATATATACTCATTGTGACGTCACAAACATACCATGCGCCACGTATCCTGGGAAGTGTAGTCCTAATGATCTCTTTGTCCATTCTTTACGATCATGCGTTACATACAAATGTTTTAAATAATTATTTGTCTAATAATGATAAGCAATACCACAATTTTAGATTACACGAATGACTTGATTACATTTTAAATCATAGTTTTGGAGTTAGAAACATATGCCTTATATTTCACACATTCCTCTCTAGGTGTTCCCCTCGTACCAAAAAAGGCTAAATTACCATAGCAACCAACATGCTTACCATATGTACAGAATACAATGTATGAATAGGAGTATTTCTGGCATGGGGTTATACTTATCCAGCTATTGTGCCCAACAAGGAGTCCAAGGAGAGACCAAACTCATTCAATGTATTCAAATAAATCAACATTACATGTTTGGCCAATATTAAGACATTCACGGTTAACTCTGGAATTATTTTCAGGCTTAAAATACCTGCTTATACAGAACGCAAAAGCTTGCGGAATATAGGAATAATAAAATGTAAAAACATTAAAAAACATTGTTTTCTCAATGGTGTCCACACAAAGCTATGCATTACAGAAAGATACAAACAGGCAATGTATGGGTAACTAGTTTAATCGTTCTGATGACTTGTGCGAGGGGCAAAGCTGGACAACATCTAAATATCAAGCCATTCATATTCTGGAAGCGTTCAGTTGAACTTGATTGAATGGGAACCAACTCTAGGTTTACACATGCAGGTTTAGCAAGCCCTAAACAACCCACTGCTATGTATTAGTGGCAATATCCAAAAACAATGCAAAGAGAGTGGTTCTCTAAACAAGGTAGGAACACATCTGTTAGAAAGGTTATAAAACTGCCAAAAGTAAGACATGATTCATATATTTTAAACAACTATCTACTTAAAATAAAGGTTTGAGAATTGTCCAAAACCCTTGTAATGAGATGGTAAAGTGATAAATACAGTGTGATGTAAGTAGGGATAGCGGGCAAGACAGACTGGTAAGTTGTGTGGTCACTAATAAAGAAAGACAGTGTGTCAATCAGATTAATGTATACCTTTACATTTGAGTCATTTAGTAGACGCTCTTATCCAAAGCGACTTACAGTAGCAATGTCTTGCTCGAGGGCACATCGACAGATTCTTCACCTAGTCGGCTCGGGGAATTGAGGGCCATATCATGATGAACAGAACAGTATACTGACACGGTCTTGACAGTGTTCAAAGGCCTAGAAAAGCTGCACAGATGTTCTCTCACAAGTAATAGAGGAGGACACAGGAAAACAGGACTGTGGGCTTTCACAGGAGCACAGCACTCACTGGAAGAGGACAGAGACGGGTTCTCATGGGCCTTTTCTCAATTAGATTTGCTCAACTCCTGCGTCCTCTCCTCCGTCCTCTCTCGACTCCTTTTGAAAAAGGTAAATCGGGGAGAGGAGATTGAACGTGGACGAAAATGTACTTGTTTGAAATAAGAAGCTCCTTCTCCAGTCGTGCGTCATTAGGCAAATTACGTTTACAGGGGTGGATCCCAAAATAAATGTTGTGCAAGACATTTTATAGATAAAAGGATAAAGTAGCATATCGCTTTTAAATGTGTGCATGCTTTTCTCCTCTGACAATACAACAGCTGATTCAAAGGGGGTGTGGGAGATATCAAAACTCTTCTGCGGTAGGATACACTTGTGCTTCCTCGCCAAAAGGAGGCTATTGAGGAGGGGAGGATCATCTTCCGTTTGCCTACTAACAATTTGACACACTCCTCGACTACTTATCGGTTTCCGGGTCACGGAGGAGAGAGAGAACAGAGGACGGAGGACAGACTTTTACCCAAACGAGAAAAGGACATAGGCTGCCGGTGTCCCTTTCATTATCTATTATGACACCACTTCCTGTTAAGGTTCTCTTTCCTGTGTCGTAGCTATGTAACCATAGCAACAGTCCTCACAAACTGGATCCTTGGTGTCAAGCAAGGCAGCCTAGCAGTAGGAGATGGAGACTGGAGACCAATGTATAGCACTCTGTATCTCTTGTCGTGGATCCCGTTTCATGGGAGACTGTATTCTAAAAACAGGACGTGGATCCCGTTCCATTCTCTTTTTCAAACACATGATCAGCAAAGCAGGAAAATGCAACCGTTTTAAAAGGGTTTCTAGCAGGGGAGGAGGCTGGAGAGTGTTGCTTCAATATGGCAGCTCAAATAGAGTCAGTCACTCCTTTAAAAAAGACAGTAAGGTATCAAGGATGGGCAAGGTGCTTCAGTCAAACATTCCCCATAGCAGAGGCCTCTAGAGAATGGAACAGGTCATCTTCAGCACAGTCCAGGAACATCAGGAGCCGAGGCTGTAGAGGGGCTTTCAGGGTTGGGTCTAAAGGACAGAGTAGGGGTTAGGCAATCCCCCAGACAGTCTTCATTTTAGGATGATGTGGTAGCCGTCATTCGTCTCGGCTGTTGGTAAAGAAACAGAGCCCAAGTCATGAAGGGTGACACCAAAGACACACTCCCCAATATTTGTGGTAAAAGAAAATGCTTGAATGACGCTCTCATACCTTTCATTGTGTCCAAAACAAAACATACTTCATCCTGGAAGTTTTGAATCATCTGTGAGAAACGAGAGATTCCATCTTAGAGGCCAGGAACAGTGTACACATTAGGACTCAGCCTTAAGGCAGACTGATCCAGGAACAAAGGCTGTGTCTAAAATCCGACCCTATTCAGTAGAGCACCACTTTTGAGACTCTGAGCAAAACTAGTGCACAACATAGGAATAGGGTGCCTTTTCGGAAGCACAAATGTATACTAAAGACAGCCTTACCTCATCACTGACCAGGACATGTATACCAGTGGGTCCCTGTTTAAAGATCTGACTGATCTGTCTGGGTGAGATGTTGAATAGCTGAGCGATCTTCTCGGTCAGCTCAACTGCTGTCAAGTCCTCCAGGTAGATGGCATGGTACACTGCAAAAGAAGACAAGACGTGTACAGGGATATATTGTCAATCATTTTCATAACACCGTATGTAGCTAACAGTGTATTATGCCATAACATCAGAGATATCATTATGCCATCATTTGGCGAATTGCGCCGCCATCAGCAAGTAAGTAAGCATGTGTTATGAATGCTTTGTATATAGATAACACACACACAAGCATACCGAAAAAAGTGCTGCTAGCTGTGTCTCCGTTCTGTTTCTGCTGCTGTTCCCGAGCCTGCTGGGACTCCTGGCACACATACACCGTCAGCCTGGGACGTACCACTCTACGCGCACACACAGAAATAAGATGACACGAGAAACTTCTCACACTCAATAATTGATCAAATTCAATAGGCATTTCCATTTTGCAGTATGAATGCTGCAATATAGAAGTAGAGTGGTAAGGAAGTACACCAACCGTCCTTTCAGTGCGTTGAACAGCCTAATACCATCTGCTGGCCCACAGATCTGAATGACATCTTCCCTGGTCAGCTTCAACAGATCCGCCCCTGGAACATAGAATAATCAGCCTAATACTCGTAAAGAATATAGATATTATTTTAGACTGACTTCCACAACATGACAACAAAGTTGAGAATATAAATTCACTGCAAGAAATGATATATTGACCTTCTTACCAGAGAAATTAGTGAAGAGCCGACAGAATGGTGAAAAGCGGTTTCTATGGAGCCACAGCTGAGCATCCTGTGGTGTTGCCGCGGGTAACAGATTCTGTTTGTTCCAAAAGAGAGACAGACAGGCAGCGCAAAAGCCATCAAATGATGTTGTTAAACCTTGGATTGGTTTTAAAAGCATACAATCAATTCCACTGTAAGGTCAGATATATACAGCCAGGTATGAGCCATTTCTCTGAGCTAACCCATCCCACAACATGCTGAAAGAAGGAATAAAGATCCAGTACAATGTCCGAGTAGATAGAATACCACTGTAGCAGTTATCCACTTCTGCACAGAAACACACAAAGAATGAATCAAATAAAAATAGTTTGTCTTCTTGTTCAATTGTTCTACACATACACGCAAACAGATATGTTCGGCGCCTGGTCAGAGAAGAAGTGTGTGCAATATATATCCAACCTTTGCTTTAAAAAAGGCAAAACAATTCAACATTCAAACTACAAAATCATCAAATAAATTAATATATACCTGATGGACACTTTCACTGTCTCTTGTAAGTAGATGGGACGACAACTGTAAGGCAGAATGTCTCTCAATTTTTAAATTATATTTCATCATCATATATCAAAACCTCCCCAAGCCCCCAAAAACCTTGCTTATGTATTCCTGTCTAAAATGGGGGTAAAACACAGGGGGTGATATTGACAGTGCAAACAGTGAGGCTATTGTCAAAATACATCCTATTGCTATAAACACTCTGCGCTGCATTTATTTCAAAACTAGTTTACATGACTATTACGTACATCATGTAGAGGTGATGTTATAAATGCTGGTACAAGTGTTTGGAGTATTAAGGTAGCCTGGTCCCATAATTGTTTGTGCTCTTGCCAACTCAATTGTCAATGAGTGACAAAGCGTTTGCATGAAGGCACAAACAGATTGGCACTCAGGCTAGTATTACAGTCTTCTTTGACACAGACACCACTTATTTGTGATGTCAAAAATTCAAGAGGGCCTTAGGGAGTGTTAAGGTAGATGTTGCTGCCTAAAAATGATTACAAACTACCCAAAACAACTGGATACATACTTATCAGCATTATCAGACAGCAAGTAATAGGGTTAATAAGTGCAATCAATAATTTAAAGATGATATATTATACATCAGTGAATATTGCACACTCCCACATTCTGTTTGAGTCTGTCTAAACCATAAAGTCTGCATCTTTAATCAGAGTCAGACATTTAGAAAATGTTGGAAACTTACAATCGTATCAGTCAGACAGCTTTCAATCTATATTGGATAACAATGCGGGAGAAAGAAGGGAGAAAAGGTGTACACACCCTTTATAAAACGGAACTTATAGGTGCAGGGACATGGATGTCTGTTTCCATCTATTAACCATATTAATCATTTGGGATGTGCGTCATACAACAGATTCTTTATGGAGGACGATAGTCTACTGCATCAGTTAAATGGTTACTTTGATGGACCGAAAAACAAAGGGCATGTTTTACCTATGTGTTAATAACTGGGATCTAGGTACATATGAATGTGAAATCACAACGCTTGCACTAGTCAAAGCAAATGGACCTATCCAACTTTTTTTATGACATTTCTCATTCTGCAGGTTCTTATAAAGTAGTCTGGTATTCTAACCCAAATTTGACGCGACTTTTCCATGCATCCCCTTTACTTTTCCCAAAGAATTTCAGAAAGATAACCAATTCAGAAAAGTACAAAACAGTATTGCCATATACAGTACCAGTCAAAAGTTTGGACACACCTACTCATTCCAGGGTTTTTCTTTATTTTTTACTATTTTATACATTGTAGAATAATAGCGAAGACATCAAAACTATGAAATAACACATATGGAATCATGTAGTAACCAAAAAAGTGTTAAACAAATCCAAATATATTTTATATTTGAGATTCTTCAAAGTAGCCACACGTTGCCTTGATGACAGCTTTGCACACTCTTGGCATTCTCTCAACCAGCTTCATGAGGTAGTCACCTGGAATGCATTTCAATTAACAGGTGTGCCTTGTTAAAAGTTAATTTGTGGAATTTCTTTCCTTCTTCATGCGTTTGAGCCAATCAGTTGTGTTGTAACAAGGTAGGGGTGGTATACAGAAGATAGCCCTATTTGATAAAATACCAAGTCCATATTATGGCAAGAACAGCTCAAATAAGCAAAGAGAAACGACAGTCCATCATTACTTTAAGACATGAAGGTCAATACGGAAAATGTCAAGAAC
Organism: Coregonus clupeaformis; assembly: GCF_020615455.1. Taxonomy (NCBI): domain Eukaryota; kingdom Metazoa; phylum Chordata; class Actinopteri; order Salmoniformes; family Salmonidae; genus Coregonus; species Coregonus clupeaformis. Next base: position 11,848,544 of record NC_059215.1, on the reverse strand, counting down.
TTTGAACGTTTCTTCAAGTGCAGTCGCAAAAACCATCAAGCGCTATGACGAAACTGGCTCTCATGAGGACCGCCACAGGAAAGTAAGACCCAGAGTTACCTCTGCTGCAGAGGATAAGTTCATTAGAGTTACCAGCCTCAGACATTGCAGCCCAAGTAAATGCTTCACAGAGTTCAAGTAACAGACACATCTCAACATCAACTGTAAAAAAAAAAAAAAAAAAAAAAAATCAACTGTTCAGAGGAGACTGTGTGAATCAGGCCTTCATGGTCGAATTGCTGCAAAGAAACCACTACTAAAGGACACCAATAAGAAGAAGAGACTTGCTTGGGGCAAGAAACACGAGCAATGGACATTAGACCGGTGGAAATCTGTCCTTTGGTCTGATCAGTCCAAATGTGAGATTTTTGGTTCCAACCGCAGTGTCTTTGTGAGACGCAGAGTAGGTGAACGGATGATCTCCGCATGTGTGGTTCCCACCGTGAAGCATGGAGGAGGTGGTGTGATGGTGTGGGCGTGCTTTGCTGGTGACACTGTCAGTGATTTATTTAGAATTCAAGGCACATTTAACCAGCATGGCTACCACAGCATTCTGCAGCGATACTCCATCCCATCTGGTTTGCGCTTAGTGGGACTATCATTTGTTTTTCAACAGGACAATGACCAAACACACCTCCAGGCTGCGTAAGGGCTATTTGACCAAGAAGAAGAGTGATGGAGTGCTGCATCAGATGACCTGGCCTCCACAAGTGAAGGAAAAGCAGCCAACAAGTGCTCAGCATATGTGGAAACTCCTTCCAGGAGAAGCTAGTTGAGAATACCAAGTGTGTGCAAAGCTGTCATCAAGGCAAAGGGTGGCTACTTTGAAGAAACTCAAATATAAAATATATTTTGATTTGTTTAACACTTTTTTGGTTACTACATGATTCCATGTGTTATTTCATAGTTTTGATGTCTTCACTATTATTCTACAATGTAGAAAATAGTAAAAATAAAGAAAAACCCCTGAATGATTAGGTGTGTCCAAACTTTTGACTGGTACTGTATATTCATTATTTTGTTAAATATGTTTGACTACATGCAAATGTGATCAATGGAAAACGGGTACACAAATGGACAGCTCTCTCATGCGAAAACCTAATGATGATGTCATGTTAAAGTGTGTGTTGCTTTGAAAATAAAACAATGTGTAATGACTGCAAAGTAATTCTCAGCCTAATTTTTTCAGTTTAGTTGAATCTCCCACTACAGACACTTTTTTTACAGTATTTCACTAGTGCTGCTGCCAACAGCAAATGCAAAACATGAACTCAAAGCATGACCACAATGTGTCAACTTCAGTTATGTGAAAGAAGCTGGACATTAAACATGTAGATGTGGGGGTTAGTGAGAAGGGATGGAACAGGAGATGATGAGCCATGGGTAGGTTTAGGACACACAAGGGGAAGGGACACAAGTACTTACATCTGCCACCTGAACAACTGGCTCTGGCTGGTGACCGGGGGATCCATTTCTGGGAAGGACAGAGAAAAGGTACTTTAAAATGTACTTTTGGGAGTAGATGGAAAACAGACAGAAATTCCCAAATAGAACAAAAAAACTGTTGTATTAGGCATTGCATCCCCATAATATTTCATAAATAGACATATACACCAAAATTAACCATTTGTAATGGAAGCAGTGTGGTTCAGAACAGACATGTTTATGTCCTGATCCCTACCCCTCTGCCACTGGAAAACTGTTGTGTGAGCTGTTGAAGCCAGGCGATGGGGAGTTATTGACATAGGTGACCTCTGGCCAGGGAGAGCACTGCAAGAGAACATTTCTGTTATTTTAGTAGGGAGGGAACTAGGCTCTTTACATAATCCAGCTCTCTCCAGATGTTAGTTCTTGATTTCAGAAATAAATCCTGTGTCGTACATCATTTCTATACATTATGATGAAATTATTTATACAAATACTATGCATCATTTTGTTCATGTTTCTTCATCACTTAGACATACTGACTACTGCCACACACCTTCCTCTCCATATCCAACAGTTTCCTCCATCCCTTTTCCCATTCACTCAACACACTAACTCTAACCTCTGTTAGGATGGTGGTTTCATAGGATGGCTGGTATTTCTCCTTCTCCTGAGGCGCCCTCTTCTCCATCTTCTCTCTGTCTGTCTTCTGCTTCCTGTCTGCACCTTTAGGCTGCCACAGGTGAGGTAAAGTCATTATGTTTATTATGGATAGTACAATGACGAGGATCAAATGAAGCTAACATCTAACGTACCTTTCAATGACAAAAGTTAACCCATTTTCATTGTTTTTGCTCAGACTTTCTTCTCACCTTGAAGACTTTGACCTGACAGCTGGCAGAATGCTGGTGCTCTGTATACTCTTCACCATCGTTCTCTTTGAAAGTGTCAATCTGGATGCGAAAAGGCACGCCCTTCTCTCCCCCGTGCTTCCGCATGGTGAACTCTGTGCTGATGCAGTGAACCTAAAACAAGGAATTGTCATGACTATTTGAAAACTGGTGGATGTTGTTTTATTCAATAAAAAACAGAGAGAGAGCTCTATTTGTCTTGAAAACCATTTGTTTCCATTAAGACAGCCTTGGCCTGATATTAGATGATAAGCTACGACCAGCATTATGAAAACAACCATGAGGTTGTGTTTATCATGCTACCTGGATAAAAACCGAGGTTCTTTTTGACGGGTCCCACAGGAACTCCACCGTGTTAAGCTGAGTAGGGTTAGCCCTGGGGTCGACCATGCCAACTGACATAGGGATATCTGCAATGGAGCAACGCGAGACAAGTTATCAGAAGGATTGTGTGAGCAAACTAACTACACGTTATGCAGCCTGTTGTCAACCATAATTTCATTCAGTGAAGATATAGCTCTGTGTTATTTAAAGCAATTTCAGTGCCAGTCTTAAAAGCAGCCCCCTTCAGTCCTTCTTCACCCAGAGTGGTCCAATACCCTTCCAAGACAGAGGCAGAGAGCTTACCCAGGTCGAGGATGCGGTCTCCAGGCCTGTTCCAGCGCCAGCCCTCCAGCTGCTGGTGCTCTGTGTACTGAAGACGCCGGTCATGGAAGACCACTCGGATGATGCTCTGAGGACACACAGAAACATCACTGAGGAACCAGGAAGTACCTGCACTATTGGTAGAACACATGGGAAATTATGGCATAGGAACAGGCCCAGACAAACAAATGCTCACTCTCATGCCTTTGGTCATGACTCATTGTGTTCTTGTTCATCTTACCTTCACCATTTTGCCAGTGATTTCTGGGAGTTCACCCATTTTCCGATTGTCAAGCATTCGAATTTCATAAGACTGTCCTGAAATCAAAAGAAATAAGCTTTAGTTCATAAACATACCACATCATTTTCTGGCAATTTCTTTAAATTAGCAACAAATTCACAAGAAAATCACAATCATGAAAATGGAACACAGACAGATGCTAACCTTGGTTGAGGTAGGTAAGTGTTTCATCGTGCAGTTTGATGGCAGGCGAGGTAGCTGCACACAGAACATACTGGAAAGGAAGAATCTTGTTCTCACTGTCAGGCGGCAGGTTGGACTCCTCCTGCTTAAAGATGGGGAGGGCCAGCACATCACTGGAGAAAAAGCCACAAGACAACATGGTCAATGAACTGGCAAGCCAACGTCTTTTACAAGCACATGATATTGGCATAGTATCAACATCTGTCTGAAACAACAACTCAACAGGCCTTGGATCTCCCCAGTATGAGACTGAGGGAGGAGGCGAATTTCTTAAAATAAACTCCTTTGTAAATTCTGTTACCCATCCAATAAATGTAGGCGTAAATAAATATATCACTAGGAGCCACTGGAAAAAGGAGAAGTGATTTACAACATTCTCTTTCTTTACAGTTAATTAGTTATGATGGTAAAAACTTGTGCAGAACAATCAACTACCTCGGTATCCAGCCTGGGTATCTCATCCTCCTGCGCAACATTAGAATGTCACTGACAATAAGGCACTTTGCAGGCACTTTAGTATCATGTAACAGAACACTTACAAAACTAACAAAAGAGCAGTCTGAAAGAGAGAGCTGTATCCCTTACACAAAAACTGTTCCTGACTCTGCAAATTCCCAAGTTTGACTGAGAATAAGGCCTACTCTTTTCTGGCATAAGAACAACCCTCAAGAGAGAACTGACGGAAGGTTAGGCCTATGCATGATGAATGCAGCCTAACTCATGTGAATTAGTAGCAAAAAAACTAAATGTGTGTGTGATGTGTTCACGAAAACACACAAAACACCTTTGGACATACACACCACCACCAAGAAATATTTTCAGAAGCTGCACTGTCCACTAACACAGAAAGTAGGCAAATGATAAACTGTAGTATGGGAGAGACAATTGAGCAACATTGAGAATATGATACATTCTAAATGCATTCTATTCCAGAATGGAATACACATAAAGTAAATAGTAGGCTGTTTCCACCTGAGGGATGCATTCCTTAACCAACGTTACAGCTTCAATATTAATAGGTTCTTTGGCTGACGCTCTCGCTTCACTGAAAACACACTAGGAAAAACAGCTAGAGAGCGACAGCCACCATCTCTTTATAGGCTAACTGATACAGATGATAGGGCCTACAGTGAGGGGGAAAAGTATTTGATCCCCTGCTTATTTTGTACGTTTGCCCACTGACAAAGACATGATCAGTCTATAATTTTCATGGTAGGTTTATTTGAACAGTGATACAGAATCACAACAAAAAAATCCAGAAAAACGCATGTCAAAAATGTTATGAATTGATTTGCATTTTAATAAGGTAAATAAGTATTTGACCCCTCTGCAAAAAAACATGACTTAGTACTTGGTGGCAAAACCCTTGTTGGCAATCACAGAGGTCAGACGTTTCTTGTAGTTGGCCACCAGGTTTGCACACATCTCAGGAGGGATTTTGTCCCACTCCTCTTTGCAGATCTTCTCCAAGTTATTAAGGTTTCGAGGCTGACGTTTGGCAACTCAAACCTTCAGCTCCCTCCACAGAATTTCTATGGGATTAAGGTCTGGAGACTGGCTAGGCCACTCCAGGACCTTAATGTGCTTCTTCTTCAGCCACTCCTTTGTTGCCTTGGCGGTGTGTTTTGAATCATTGTCATGCTGGAATACCCATCCACGACCCATTTTCAATGCCCTGGCTGAGGGAAGGAGGTTCTCACCCAAGATTTGACAGTAAATGGCGCTGTCCATCATCCCTTTGATGTGGTGAAGTTGTCCTGTCCCCTTAGCAGAAAAACACCCCCAAAGCATAATGTTTCCACCTACATGTTTGATGGTGGGGATGGTGTTCTTGGGGTCATAGGCAGCATTCCTCCTCCTCCAAACACGGAGAGTTAAGTTGATGCCAAAGAGCTCGATTTTGGTCTCATCTGACCACAACACTTTTACCCAGTTCTCCTCTGAATCATTCAGATGTTCATTGGCAAACTTCAGACGGGCCTGTAAATGTGCTTTCTTGAGCAGGGGGACCTTGCGGGCGCTGCAGGATTTCAGTCCTTCACAGCGTAGTGTGTTACCAATTGTTTTCTTGGTGACTATGGTCCCAGCTGCCTTGAGATCATTGACAAGATCCTCCCGTGTAGTTCTGGGCTGATTCCTCACCGTTCTCATGATCATTGCAACTCCACGAGGGGAGATCTTGCATGGAGCCCCAGGCCGAGGGAGATTGACAGTTCTTTTGTGTTTCTTCCATTTGAGAATAATCGCACCAACTGTTGTCACCTTCTCACCAAGCTGCTTGGCAATGGTCTTGTAGCCCATTCCAGCCTTGTGTAGGTCTACAATATTGTCCCTGACATCCTTGGAGAGCTCTTTGGTCTTGGCCATGGTGGAGAGTTTGGAATCTGATTGATTGATTGCTTCTGTGGACAGGTGTCTTTTATACAGGTAACAAGCTGAGATTAGGAGCACTCCCTTTAAGAGTGTGCTCCTAATCTCAGCTCGTTACCTGTATAAAAGACACCTGGGAGCCAGAAATCTTTCTGATTGAGAGGGGGTCAAAAACGTATTTCCCTCATTAAAATGCAAATCAATTTATAACATTTTTGACATGCGTTTTTCTGGATTTTTGTTGTTGTTCTTCTGTCTCTCACTGTTCAAATAAACCTACCATAAAAAGTATAGACTGATCATTTGGTGGTCTTCTGTAGCTCAGCTGGTAGAGCACGGCCCATGTAATGTCAAGGTAGTGGGTTCGATCCCCGGGACCACCCATACACAAAAAATTTATGCACGCATGACTGTAAGTCGCTTTGGATAAAAGCGTCTGCTAAATGGCATATTATTTATTATTTATGTCTTTGTCAGTGGGCAAACGTACAAAATCAGCAGGGGATCAAATACTTTTTTCCCTCACTGTATTCTAGAATAGGCTACTCCTCAAGACAAATAATACCGGGTTTTTTTCTCCCACTGACAAAGCCAAAGTCATATCACAGATAGAACAATGAGCCAGATATTTCACCAGATGTATAAATGTGAAGCATCCGGTTGATAGAACAATGAGCCAGATATTTCACCAGATGTATAAATGTGAAGCATCCGGTTGGCGTTTCCACTCACTACCAAATATGGTGATGAGAGGAAGGCCAGTGGCTGGCAGTGGGAGAAGATGGAGCGAGAGTGATTTTGGCAGACATTCTGCACATTTTCTCATCGATTAATCATTTGATCTCCATACAGTTTTCTGTTTGCAAAACTAGAATATGTAACAAACAGACTGGACTGTGTTTTGTAGACTTCACCCTTTGCCAAAGTTTTTAAAAACTGCGTTGTTTAGGAGTGCGAGGGCGAATTTAGTTATTGCACACGCGCACTTCACACAGTAGCGTTCCCTAATGGAAATACGCAAACAAATGCTACAACGCGCCAATAGTCTCTCACTAGCTTGTGCTTGGCTCTGCCTACCTCCTTGCTTGTTCTGTCCACTATGATTAATTTGCTCCCATTGGAAACGACAGGCTCTGGTCTATCTTGGGTTAGTTATAAAAATCTTTGGTAATATTTATTTCAATTCTAACATATCAATGCATTTCAATAGACTTCCAATGACGATTCATACCTCATACTGTATGCCCCAGCTCCAAGCTCCTGTCCAATGCCAGAGAGACTGGCATCGAAGTCCTGGACCAGACCTGATTCAATCACCTCATCAGTGAGCGGCAACTTCAGAGCCCAAGCCATGACGACGAAGATAGTGAAACTGATTCCAGTCGAACTTATGTCAAATTCTCATCCCTGGCCTCAAAATTCCAAACTGCTAATTTCTTACAGCCTGGCAGATGTCTGCTGCTACCAAGCTGGAAGAGAAAAGCCATAATACATACACAGTTTGGTACCGTTATATGTCATCTTAGCCAGGAGAGTGTAAATACTATTTGTTTTAATATATGCCTAGCAAATGAATTGACAGATCATAGATAGATAGCTAGCGATTCCAGATTGTGTGGACAACAAAAAGCAATCACAGCAGACAGGTACTTCTGAATGACTGATAACGTATATGCTGTGTGTAATCGTGAATGTAACATTGTTAACTATGAACATGGGGCATACCCATACTAGCTGGCTAGCTCAGTAGCTGGGGACCTAGCAGACTAAACTCCACCGTGGTTTAGTCCGATACTGGGGAACTTGACTGTGAATGAATGTTAGCTAGCTAAACGTTAACAACTACTAAACCGGTCAACACAGCACAGCACAATCGGTTTGTGTTAAATATGAAGTTAGATTATGATAGCACTTCTAGTAATTAGATTACGTTAGCCATCGAACTTACCTTTGAAACCGAGTAAATTGGCTAGCTACTGTATCTAACTCTGCGACCGTTGCATTCCATGTCTCAGTTGCTCCCTCGTTCTCGCACTAATATAAACAACATAAGCTAGCTACCTAGCCAGCTAGCTACTCTTCGGGACAGCAGCCCTGTGGACACCGATTATTTGAATATAACGAGCATTAATTAAGTCGTATAAGGTAGTTAGTTAAATCTGCATTAAACTATATCTGTAATATATCGTTATACAAACACAAGTCACGAAAAAATATATAATTGCTTGTTTATCTAGCTATTCAGCTACCTAGCTAGAAAAATAGCTAATTTCCGCAAGCTCCTTCACCGCTGTGAAGCAGGCAATAATAACTGAGTACTTCCGGGTCATGAATTTTTGGAATCCTTCAGAATAAGAGTCCCATCCGGTATACTTTGTAGAAATTATGGAAATGTGCACAATTATCGATATGTTTTATACTAGTTATCATACAAAAAAAATGCAAAAGTATTTCTATTAGAAATTATGTGATTTATTTGTTTATATAAAACTACTAACTAATATGACCACTCTGTAGAAAGGGGAGACTCTCACGAACATGGATGGTGTTCTCAGTTTTGCTCTATGACCCCCACAACTGTCACAGGACTCCTATAAAGGTAACCCATTCAAATGAATGGAAGTATGTAGGTATTTTTGTGGCAACAAAAAATAAGGGGTTAAATATGTGTACAAAATATATATCATTATAATGTATATATATATATATATATATATATATATATATATATATATATATATATATACACTACCAGCCAAAAGTTTGGACACACCTACTCATTCAAGGGTTTTTCTTTATTTTTACTATTTTTTACATTGTATAATAATAGTGAAGACATCAACACTATGAAATAACCCATATGGAATCATGTAGTAACGAAAAAAAGGTTAAACAAATCAGACACTTCAAAACCTTATTCCTTATGATAACATTTTTGACTGTCTTTTTTGCCTTTTATGAATGTGTTATTCAATGCGTTTCTATGGGCTATAGTAGTAAAGGCCAAATTAAATATTTTATCAAATAATATTTTTATACCTAAAGGGGTCCCCCCCTTCTTAGACTTTTAAGAATTGTAAGGGCTGCATATTGAACATACATATTGCACCATACTCTTTAAGGGCCACAAATGAGCAGTGACGCTCCTCTGAGTGTAAACTCCGTAGATTTGGAAATTAGAAGTGCTCCTGATTAGAATGGATCCCCCTTTTACTGCGACACAACACACAGAAAATTGTGTACGGTGCAATATGAATGTCAAATATGAAAAAAACTATTGGATTTAAGCTGATTGGCCACTCTTTAAGGGCCGCAAAATTAGCAGTGATGCTCCTCTGTGTGTGTGTAAACACAGAGGGGTGTAAACTCTGTGGATTTGGGAAGTAGAAGTGATTCTGAGTAGAATGGACCCTGTTTTACTGCGACACAACGTACAGAAAATTGTGTACGGAGTAATATGTGTGTCCAATACAAAAAAAGGATTGGATTTCAGCTGAAAAAACCTCTTAACACTCTTTAACCTCTTAAGGATCTGACCCATTTTTTCAATTTTCGCCTAAAATGACATACCCAAATCTAACTGCCTGTAGCTCAGGACCTGAAGCAAGGATACGCATATTCTTGATAACATTTGAAAG